>NW_025214345.1:0-16728 GCF_004010195.1 Chiloscyllium plagiosum | reverse complement strand
TAAGATTTATAAAATCAGGAGGGCAGAGATAGATAAGGGCTTTTCCCTTAGGTGGAGAGTCTGGAACCGGAGGGTGTAGGTTTAGGCTGAGAGGAGAAATATGTAAAGAGGTCCTAAGGGGCAATGTTTTCTTGCAAAAGGTTGTGCATGTATGATTTGAGCTGCCAGAGGAAGGCTGGTATAATTACAACAAGTAAAAGGCATTTAGATGGCTAAATGAATTGGAAGCGTTTAGAGGGATATGGGCCACGTGATGACAAATGGGTCTAGATTAATTTAGAATATCTGGGTGGCATGGACGAATTAGCCTTTCCTCAGAAGATCTTCCCTCCATACCAGGCAACATCCTAGTAAATTCATCTGAACACTTTCCAAAGTTTCCATATCCTTCCTATAACGTGGTGACCATAAGTGTACGCAATACTCCAAGAGAGGCTGCGCCAGAATTTTGTACCTCTGCAGCATGACCTCGTGGCTCCGAAACTCAATCTCTCTTCTCAATAAAAGCTAACACGCCGTACGCCTTAACAACCCTATCAACCTGGGTGACAACTTTCAGGGATCTATTTACATGGACACTGAGATCTCTTGGCTCACCTACACTGCCAAAAACTTTCCATTAGCCCAGTACTCTTTATTCCTGTTGCTCCTTCCAAAGTGAATCACCTCACACTTTTCCACATTAAACTCCTTTTGCCACCGCTCAGCCCAGCGCTGCAGCTTATCTATGTCCCTCTGTAACCTGCAACATCATTCGGCACTATTCACAACTCCACCGACATTACTGTTATCCGCAAACTTACGAACCCACCCTTCTACGCCCACATCTAAGTCATTTATGAAATGACAAACGCCAATGGACCCAAAATAGATCCTTGCGGACGACCACCAACAACTGAACTCCAGGATGAACATTTCCCATCAACCACCACTCTGTCTTTCAGCTAGCCAATTTCTGATCCAAACTGCTAAATCACCCTCAATCCCATGCCTTTGTACTTTGTGCAATACACGACCGTGTTGAACCTTGTCAGACACCTTACTGAACTCCATGAACATCTCATCAACCGCTTTACCCTCATCCACCTGTTTGGTCACCATTTCAAAGAGGTAAAAACAAAGACTGCAGATGCTGGAAACCACAGTCTAGATTAGAGTGGTGCTGGAAAAGCCCAGCAGGTCAGGCGGCATCTGAGGAGCAGGTTCCGGATGAAGGGCATTTGCCCGAAATGTCAATTTTCCTGCTCCTGCCTTACCTGCTGTGCTTTTTCAGCACCCCTCTAATCTAGACACCATTTCAAGGAACTCAGTAAGGTTCGTGAGGCACGATTTACCCTTCACAAAACCGTATTGACTACCCCCAATCAATGTTTTCCTTTCTAGATGATTATAAATTTTATCTCTTTATAACTCTTCCCAACGCTTTACCCACAACTGAAGTAAGGCTCACTGCTCCATAATTACCAGGGTTGTTTCTCCACTCCTTCTTGACAAGGGGACATTTGCTATCCTCCAGTCTTCTGGCACTATTCCTCTAGACTATGAAGACATGAAGATCAAAGTCAAAGGCTCTACAATATCTCCCAGAGAATCCTAGGTTAAATCCAATCTGGCCCAGGGGACTTAGCTATTTTCACACTTTCCAGAATTGCTAACACCTCCTCCTTGTGAACCTCAATCCTGTCTTGTCTAGTAGCCTCCATCTCTTGACAATATTGTCTCCTTCCAGTGTGAATACCGACCAAAAATATTCATTTAGCACTTTTCCTATCTCCTCAGACTCGATGCACAACTTCCCCCTACCGGAAAGAAGCCCTTCCTGAGAGGAAGGGGCTTATGCCCGAAACGTCGATTCTCCTGTTCCCTGGATGCTGCCGGACCTGCTGCGCTTTTCCAGCAACACATTTTCAGCCCTAATCTTTTATTCCTGATTATACCTATTATAAGATTTCAGGTTTTCCTTGATCCTATCTGCCAACAACTTCTCATGTCCCCTCCTGGCTCTTCTTAGTTCTCTTTTCACGTGTTTCCTGGATTGATTGTATCCCTCATGCGCTCTTTTCCTCCCCTAAGAACTTCCCTGTTACAATTGCTCCATTGCAGAATCATATTTGCAATCCTTTCCTCTCCCTCTGGAACTAATTAGATTAGATTAGATTAGATTAGATTAGATTTGATTAGATTACAGTGTGGAAACAGGCCCGCCGAAGCGAAACCCACCCATACCCCTACATTTACCCCTTACCTAGCACTACGGGCAATTTAGTGTGGCCAATTCACCTGACCCTGCACATCTTTGTGATGTGGGAGGAAACCGGAGCACCCGGAGGAAACCCACACAGACACGGGGAGAACCCTCTGGTTCAGGTACAGACCATCCTGTTTGTAGAGGTCCGACCTAACCCACAATGAGCCCCAATTCTCCAGCTATCCGAAACTCTTACCCCCTGCACCATCCTTGCAGCAACGTGTTCAACTCCTCTCTCTCTCTCTCTCTCTCTCTCGCTCTCGCTATCCCTCCCCTCACCAGCATGTGGCACGGGTGACAAAACAGAGATAACAACTGCTTGTTCTCGCTCTAAGCTTCCATCCTAGTTCCCTGAATTTCTGCCATAAATCCACATGCCTTTTCCTAACTATGTCGCTAGTGCCTACATGGACCACGATTTGGAGCTGCTAGGGCCATCCAAGGATCCCGAAACACGATCTGAGACATCACGAACTTTGGCACCTGGGAGGCAATACCCAAACTGAGTCTTTCTCATTCCTACAGAACCTCCTTTATGACCCACTAACTCGGGAGTCCTTGGTGTAGAAATGTACAGTTCTGGAAATGATTGAGAGGGGGGTCAATGAGGACCGTCGAGATGGGGAATTGGGACTTGGCTTGAGGACAGATAGAGGACAAAAAAAAACAGAGAGCAGGAGTAAATATGCCACTACCATAATGTCGGGCTGGTATTAGTGAGTGACACAAGGATCATTTCTGGATTTCTACAGACATAATTTCTATCAGTGACTTAGATAATGGGATCATGCATTGCCTTTGATCATAACACAATATTAAGTTGACCGTAATAGGCAAGGAGGACGTCGGAGCGCTGAGAAGGGAAAGGGCAAGTTCAGTGAGTAAAGGAGGACAAAATAGTCTGTGCAGTATAATGTAGAGAAATGTGAGGCATTGTTCATTCATTTCATTCCTGGAAATGTTTTAGGCCATTGACAAAATTTCAGATGATTTTTCGGTCCATTCGTCGCCAAACGTTTCCATTATTCTCTGGAAAACTTTACTCATCTCAGACCCTTCTTAATTCGAGGAATTGAACCATGGGTTTGCGTCATCACAGCCCCTCACAATTAAACCCTTGTTGTCCAGCTACCAACCTGGCGAATAAATGTTGCACTCAAATGGACATTGAGACCAATTGTCCAGTATTTCGTTTCTGTTTTTTTCCCTTATTTATACAGTTAATGCGGTGCTGTGTTAACTTCAAATGGCAGCATGCACAAAGCTAACATGACTGACTGACTCTTTCAAAGTCATCAGTTCTGACTCGCCAGAGTCCAGGATGGTATATTGTCTCAACAGTGCCGAGGGTCAAGAATGTCACAGAACAACTTCAGGACATCTTGTGGTGTGGGGTTTGCTGGGGAGGGACAGGGGTTGGAGTGGGAATGTGTGGAACATGAAGAACCCAAGATCCTGATGCACATTAGCACCAACAATGCCTGGGAGTAAAATCAATGCTCATAGTCTAGCATCTTGTCATTAATCACCCTTTATTTACAAATGCAGTTTTTGACAGTGGCCTCTCACTGAGTCAGATGTTCAACATCTCAATTTCCCTGTTGTATACTTTCACCAGATGCTGGCCAATCAACTCTCACAGAGTCGAATACAACTCGGCTGATACGCTATCATTTCCGCGAGCCTTACTCTTTTTTAAGGATTCAGGAGCCTTGGTCAGCACCTCCAGAGATAGTGGCTGGTCCAGCCTCTTCCATATGTTGTCATTTAAAACCCGCACAATAGAAAGTAATGACCGGGAGGCAGCGCTATCTGTGAGAGTCATGTCATGTAATATGGCGCAAAGGGTTTTGCTTATCCTCAGCATGTCAGGATGAGATAACGTTACAGAGTGATTTTTCTCCCTTTCAGGCTGCTGAGCATCCAGCACTCCCTGTGCAATTTGTCGAAGACCAAATGTGAGCGCGCCCCATCCTGCTCCACTGTGTGGACACCAGACCGGGAGATTATCTTCGTGGATTCGGAGGTAAAGAGTGAGGCTTTCTGGCTCTTCACCTCCTGAAACTCCTCCCTGACATCGACACCCATCGTCTGCACCAGGGGTAGATTCTGCACGTTTTTCTGTAGTTTGGACAGTTGTCCCCATTTCACTCTCACATTCTGAGGACCTTTGAGAATAAAGATCCGCTTGGTGTTCCCCTTGACTCTTTACTGCAATTCTGAGGGAGGCTCAATGAGGTTCTTCACGGTTCTCCAACCATTAATGTGGGACACTACAAATTAGGCCACCTTTCTCCAGAACTTAGAAGATAGGGTTTATGAAGATAACCAATTTCCACTGTTTGTGGATTCAAACACAAAGGGACATAATCTGCGATGTCGGGCTAATGTGTTCAGGAGAGATGTTAGGAAGCACTGCTACACAGAAAGGGTGTTGCATGGTGGGAACTCTCTTCCACAAATGGGTAGTGGATGCTGGATTAGATGTTAATTTTATATCTGAGATAGATTTCTTTATCTTAAGCATAGTTAGTAAGGGATAAGGCACAAACACAGGTATACGGAGTTTGGCTGCACATCAGTCACTGAATGCTCACGGGGGCTGAATGTCCTGTTATTTAGTTCCATGAGTATTAAATGCCTCCCACAGCCGAGAATACGACCCTAAAGTGTGGAATTAGGCCCTTCAGCCCAACAAATCCATGCCTACCCTCTGAAGAGTAAACCCACCCAGCCACATTCACCTGCCCAATACTTACCTATGACGAATGCACTTAACCTACACATCCTTGTACACCATGAGCAGCTCAGCCTGGCTCATTTTTCGGTCCTGCATATATTTTGGATTGTTGGAGGAAACCAGAACACCCAAAGAAATCCCACGCAGGCACGGGGAGAACGTGCACAGATAGTCTCCCGAGGTTAAAATCAAACCCCGGTCCCTGATGCTGTGAAGTAGCAGTGCGATCCACTGAGAAAACATGCCATTTCACAGTATCCACTGCATTGACATCCTGCCTAAATGTCTGTGCGCTGGAGTGGGCAGACATCAGGTGTAACCCAATGCATGTCTTATGATATTCAAGAGTTCAAATCTGGGATGTTTCCCCCAGCTGTGTCTAAAGCGGTGATTTATTCAAGTTAAATAACATTTCCCTTTCCTTTGCATTCCATTCGACTTAGGATGGCTTATATTTCACAAACTGGCTCAACGCTCCCAGTCACTTTCCAAAAATGAAGGATACACCTCCAAGTCTTGATGTTAAGTCTCCACCAGAATTCAGCCACTTAATTTATATTATCTCTACCAAAACAAATGACGCTTTCTTACTTCCAATATTATCTGCCATTTGCCTACCCATTTCACTAGTTAAAGGGGTAAAATGCCACGAACATATCCCACTGATTGACTGTGAATAGGGCTAATATTTGGAACACTGAAATCAGCGTTCATTTAAAATAAGGAGAACAAATAGGCAGAGACTTGGACATTTCACGGACTGATTTTTTATTAAATTCAGGGGATAAAGCTTTGCTTAGTTTTCAACGCTGAATGAGTCTGCTGTTGACATGAACACACCCAACAATATTGGATCAGAAGGAGGCCATTCATCCGGTCTGTCCCACAGGAACAGGAGTAGGCCATTCAACTCCTTCTCCAGCATGATTTCTGGGAGAACGAGGCCATTGACCTCCTTTCTGGCCTAATACTTTGGTACAGGAGGCCATTCAGCTCTGATTTCTCTGCATAGATGTTGGCAGATGTGTTGATTTCTTCCAGGAATTTGTTTCTGTTTCTGATTAAGAGCATTAACAGTTCTTCCAGCTTTTACTCAGCCCATTGTCTAGTCTGTGACACAGGAGGAGCCTCTTTCAGAGGTAGAGAGGATGGTCTAGCAGAATTATTACTGAACTGGTTAGCCAGGTCACCCAGTCATGTTCTCGCGACCCCAGTTCAAATCCCACTGTGGCAGATGGTGAAGTTTCAATTCAACGTCCGTCTACAATTTAAGAGTCTAATGATGAACCCCCAGTCGCTTGTCGATTCGCTAATGCCTTTTAGAGAGGTCAGGCCTACACGTGACTCCAGACGTACAACAATGTGTTTGACACTTAACTGTCCTCGAGGCAATTTGATGGGCAATAAATGCTGATGCTGGCCAGCGATGCCCTCATCCTGTGACTGAATTAAAAAAGAAACATTCGTGAGAATGATACAGAGGTAATGGAAGAGGCACCTTCGTCCATTCTGAATTGGTAAAGAAGAAGAGCAGAAGGCCTTTCAATCCCACTCCTGAGCACAAGAATAGCAAAAGGGCATAACGTCAGTCCATACTGTTCTACATGACAAAGCACAGGCAGGAGGGAAAGGGAAGGCATGAGGAGTAGGGTATTATGGGGTGTAATGACAACTGGTATGTGAATGAGGGAGCAGTCGGTGAGGTGGGAAGAGGTAGTCCCGGGAGACAGTGCAACATGGATGCACCTGATTGTTTGAATGGACGCAGTGAGCGCCAACGTTCAATGATGATGTCTGGAAATTTGAAGAGAGGACTGTGACCATCGCCACCAAATTGATTAAAGCTAGAAATAGTTTCCCTTACCCTGTACCTATTCATCGCTATTGCCCTGTATTTTGCCACTCTATGTCCCTGTATTTAAGTATTTATGTTTCCCTGTATGCAACCCTCTCCATGTTAATCTGCATTTACTTGTATCGCTGTTCCCTTGTATGTAACCCACACTTTTTCCCAGTGTTTAATTCTCTGCTGTTTACTGTGTCTTTCATCTTCTTGCTCTCTGTATTTGAGACACTCCCTGTTATTCTGTATTTAAGCCGTGATCTGTATTCAGTCCTCTCTATTCCCTGCCCTGTATTTAATCCTCTTACTCTTAATCTGCCATTAGTCCTCACCCATTACTCTTTCCTTAATCCTGTCTTCTCTACGTTCAATCCTTTTTATTCCCCTGTATCTGACCACCTCTCTCTTACCCTGTTTTCAATCCTCTCTGTTATTTGTGATTTTATCATGTTCGTATTAGTTTACATTAAATCCTCTCATAACTTCTTCCCACTGAACCCGCTAAATTTAAACTCTGCCCATCACAATCTTTTACCATCTCTGTATTCAGTATAATCCTCATTGTTCTCTAATTAACCCTCTCGCTACTACTTTCCATTCAATCTTCTGCACTCTGTATTTAACCCTCCCCTTTCCCCTGAACCTAAACCTCTCCCGAACCTCCTGCACTGAATCCTCAACTCATTACTCTCTATTTAGATTTTCCACATTTCTTTATATTAGATTATTTCCCTTTTCTGTGTTCAACCATCTCCCAGTTGCCCAGTTTACAATTTTGTTTCTATTACATTCCATTTCACCATCTTTATTACCTTACATTGAATGTACTTCACATTACTCGACTTAACCCTCTCCATGCTGCTTGATACTAATTCCTGCCCCTATTCCTGGAAATAACCCTTTCCTCCCTCAACTAAATTCAGTTTTTTTCTATAAAACTCAACTTACACCTTTCCCTATTATTTTGCATTAAAACCCATCCCCTTATCCTCTATGTAAGCATCTCTCTGTTACTCTCCATTTAACCGTCTCGTCATTATTGTCTATTTAATCCAACCCCATTACTGTCTGTTGAATTCTATCCGTTTCACAATCTTTAACCATCTCTCTATCTTCCCCGATGCTCTTCAGTTCTTGTTCCCCCTTCCACAATGTGTGTTCTCCCCCCACAATAACCAGAGACCAGATGTCTGTGCAGAGCATCCCATCAACTGCAGACACGTGTGAGCTGCTGCTCTTTGTTGCCGTCCCACTGCCAGGCACTGGAACAGCAAATTCACCCCAAAGCACTGGAGGGGCTCAGCAGCCGAACCACTCATCAGATATAGTACTGCTGATAAGAAGGAGGCAGCCACAACTTCAACATACACTAATTCTTACATATAAACAGCAACGGCTCCAATACACAACCATATTTATACAACAACTGGAGCAACGCCAACACAAAATAACATCTATACACATAAACTGAGCTCCAATTCACAACTTTGATATATAAATTGGCTGAGAGGCTTTGATATATATGAGAGGCTGAGAGGGTGATAGATAGAAGCTGCAGGGACATACTTACGCCAGAGAACAGAAGTAGCTGGGTAACAGTTAGAGGTGGGAAGGGGAGGAAGCAGGCAGTGCAGGGATCCCCTGTGGACGTTCCCCTCAACAATAAGTATACTGCTTTGGATACTGTTGGGGGGGGAAGGCCTAGCAGGAGTAAGCTGCAGTGACTGGGTCTCTGGCACGAGGTCCGGCTCTGAGGCTCAGAAGGGAAAGGGGGAGAGGAGGAGAGCGCTAGTTATTGGAGACTCCATAGTTAGAGGGATGGACAGGCGGTTCTGAGGACATGGGCGAGACTCTCGGGTGGTTTGTTGCCTCCCGGGTGGCAGGGTCCAAGATGTCTCGGGCCTTATCTTCAGAATCCTTAACGGGGAGGGTGTGCAGTCAGAAATCGTGGCGCACGTTGGCACCAACGACATAGGTAGGAAGAGGGGTGGGGAGGTCATTCAGGAGCTCAGGGAGTTAGGCTGTAAGCTAAAAGCTAGGACGGACAGAGTCGTCATCTCTGGGTTGTTACCGGTTCCACGTGACAGTGAGGCAAGGAATAGGGAGAGAGTGCAGTTGAACACGTGGCTGCAAGGATGGTGTAGGAGGAAGGGCTTCAGGTATTTGGACAATTGGACTGCATTCTGGAAAAGGTGGGACCTGCACAAGCAGGACGGGTTGCACCTGAACCAGAAGAACACCAATATCCTGGGAGGTAGGTTTGCTAGCACTCCTCGGGGGTGTTTAAACTAATTTGGCAGGGGGATGGAATCCGGACTTGTAGTCCAGCAAGTAGGCTAGCTGTTTGTCAGGATGTCCAAGAATGTAGAGAGGCTGTGGAGAAGGTAGCATTGACAGGGAATACTTGCGGACACAAAGATGTGTTCAAGTGTGTATACTTCAATGCAAGGAGTATCAGAAATAAGGTGAGTGAACTTAAGGCGTGGATCGGTACCTGCGACTACAATGTTGTGCCCATCACGGAAACGTGGATAGAAGAGAGACAGGAATGGTTGTTGGAGGTTCCTGGTTACAGATGTTTCAGAAAGATTAGGGAGGGTGGTAAAAAAAGGATGGGGGCTGGCGTTGCTAATTAGAAATGGTATAACGGCTGCAGAAAGGCAGTTCGAGGGGGATCTGCCTTTGGAGGTAGTATGGGCTGAAGTCAGAAATAGGAAAGGAGCAGTCACCTTGTTGGGTGTTTACAATAGGCCCCCCCATTAGCAGCAGAGATGTGGATTGGGAAACAGATTTTGGAAAAGGGTAATTACGATGCTGTAAGACAGGATCTGAGGAGCATAAGTTGGGAGCATAGGCTGTCAGGGAAGGATGTCGTGGAAATGTGGAACTTTTTCAAGGAACAGATACGACATGTGTCCTTGATATGTATGTACCTTTCAGGCAGGAAAGAGACGGTTTTGCGAGGGAACCTTGGTTGACGAGGGAGTTTGAATGTCTTGTAAAGAGGAAGAAGGAGGCTGACGTAAGGTTGAGGAAACAAGGTTCAGATAGAGCGTTGGAGGGAGCCCAGTTACAAGTGGAGATCCGCAGGGATCAGTTCCGGGTCCTCTGCTGTTTTTAATTTTTATTCATGACTTGGAAGAGGGAGTCGAAGGGTGGTTCAGTAAATTTGCAGATGATACGAAGATTGGTGGAGTTGTGGATAGTGAGGAGGACTGTTGGAGGCTGCAAAGAGACTTAGATATGATGCCGAGCTGAGCTGAGAAGTGGCAGATGGAGTTCAACCCTGTCAAGTGTGAGGTTGTCCATTTTGGAAGGACAAATAAGAACGCGGAATGCAGGGATTACGGTAGGGTTCTTAATAAGGTGGAGGAGCAGAGGGATCTTGGGGTCTATGTTCATACATTTTTGAACGTTGCACTCAGGTGGATAGAGCTTGTAAGAAGGCCTATGGTGTATTAGTGTTCATTAGCAGAGGGATTGAATTCAAGAGTCGTGAAGTGATGTTGCAGTTTTACAGGACCTTGGTTAGGCCACATTTGGAGTACTGTGTGCAGTTCTGGTCGCCTCACGTTAGGAAAGACGTGGAAGCTTTGGAGACGGTGCAGAGCAGATTTACCAGGATGTTGCCTGGAACGGAGAATAGGTTGTACGAGGATAGGTTGAGAGTGCTCGGCCTTTTCTCATTGGAACGGCGAAGGATGAGGGGTGACTTGATAGAGGTTTATAAGATGATCAGAGGAATAGATAGAGTAGACAGTCAGAAACTTTTTTGCCGGGTACAACAGAGTGTTACAAGGGGACATAAATTTAAAGTGAAGGGTGGAAGGTATAGGGGGGATATCAGGGGTAGGTTCTTTAACCAGAGAGTGGTAGGAGCATGAATGCGCTGCCTGAGGGAATGGCAGCGTCAGAGTCATTGGCGACCTTTAAGCAGCAATTGGATTGGTACATGGATGGGTGCTTAGGCTGGGACAAATGTTCCGCACAACATCGTGGGCCAAAGGGCCTGTTCTGTTCTGTATTGTTCTATATTCTATGTTCTATGTTCTATAAACTGGAACAGATCCAATTCACAACTTCTATATATAAACTGGAACAGATCCAATTCACAACTTTGATATATAAACTGGAACAGATCCAATTCACAACTTTGATATGTAAACTGGAACAGATCCACGACACAACAATATTTACATACAGACATGAACAGTTTTCATGCACAATATTTAAAAATGAATGTGAACAATTCTAAAACACAATTGATGTACAGAAAGATGAACAGTTTCATTCCAACTTTAATATGAAACCATTTTCATGTACAAACGTAAACACTTCAGAAACGGAAAATTATTCAAACATGAACATGTGCATAGAGTCATAGAGATGTACAGTGTGTTTCCATGCTTCGGTCCAACAAGTCCATGCTGACCAGATATTCCAACCTAATCTAGTCCCACTTGCCAGCACCCGCCCATACTCCTCCAAACCTTTCCTATTCACATACCCATCCAAATGCCTCTTAAATGTTGCAATTGGACCAGGCTCCACCACATCCTCTGGCAGCTCACTCCATGCACGTCGCACCCTCTGCTTGAAAACGTTGCCCCTTAGGTCTCTTTTATATCTTTCTCCTCTCACCCCAAACCTATGTCCTCTAAAATTCATTGTCAAAGGAATGTTAACCACACAGACACTGCATACACAAACACAACAGATGCAATGTCAAAACACACGCAGATACACATTCACACTGTCACAGTAATAAACAGCCACACGAACATACTCACTGTCACAGAAACATTCCCACATAAATTGACTAACATACCCAAACACATAAACACCGCAATATGCAGTCACCAAAATAAATCTCCAGGTCCACACACAAAGGGAAACCAACACACGGGGGCAGAAATTAAGTCACAATGTGTCACATGGACATATCCAAAGACAAACCCTGTGGGCACACACACAGAGTGAAACTCCCACAAAGGCAGTGAAACATAGATACACACAGAGACCCTCACAGACGGAAAGTGAAACATTTAAACACAAACTCCCGCACATTGACAGGGAGAGAGAGGGAGACAGTCAAAGTGCAGAAGACGAAGGGACACTACATTTACAGAAATGTAGCTAATATTATACCAAGGTATTGTTGGATGCGCCTGTGCATTTTGTATTTTCCAAAATCACCTCCTCAGATAAACTCAGTGAAAGAAGAGACATAGAAGTGGTTTGAGTCAATTCACGGTAGCAAGTGTTAAACTGGCAGAACACGTGTCTGATGTGGTCAATGTGTGAGAAAGAAACAGAGCGTGAGGCAGAGAGAGAGATAGCATGAGACACAGAGACAAAGACAGACAGAGAGACAGAGGTAGAGGGATAGAGTCAGAAAGAGACTGACAGCAAGAAATTTAGAGATGGGGAGAGAGAGATGCAGACATAGCGAAATACAGTGAGAAAGAGAGGATGAGAGGGACAGAGACAACGACATGCAAACAGAGGCGGAGAGATGGAGAAGGCAATATCCCTGTGGTGGAAGTAAACATGAGGGGGACTCACGAAACCCTGTCAAAACTGAACAAATGTGAATGGAGCAAGAAACAGTCAGATACAGGGATCCCGAGACTTTCTTTTGTTGTAATAAAATGTTTATTGCCACCGAACAGACAGAGACTGACAATGATCATGATGCAGGAATGACATGTTCCTGTCCCTCCCTCTCCTCCCACTGCAGGGGAAATGCAGAAACCCCTGCTGCCAGACTTTATCACTCATTCTCAGGGTTGTCTGTGAAGAATCAATGTTCCAGATGAGTCCATCACTCAAAGCCAGTCCATCATTTGGAATAACTCCTCCAGCCTCTTGCCAACCTCCCCTGCACCTGATAGTTACCCCTTGTTCCCTTACCTCCTGTCCTTTTGTTACGTATTCTAATACTCCTTAAAGTTGAGGTGGATGGATTCTTGTTAAGCCTGGGAGATTGATATCATTATCCGGGGCAGACAGGAATGTGAATTATACTTCAGAATTGGATGAGCTGCGATGTTCTGGAATGACGGGTGGACCAGTTTAGAAGGGCTGAATAGCCTATTGTTCCTCATTGTCTGTGTGTCTCCATGTGTGTGTCAATCCGTCAGTCAATCAGGGATAGCATCGTGTACCTGACCGTAGTGAATGGTGACCCATCTTGCTTCGACCCTCACCATTCACTGCAGGTTGTTCAACTCAATCCATATGATTGTGGTGATGAAATTCTTTCTGCACATATGCAATTCCTGCACTGGCAACACTGCAGATGCCTGGGGACTGCCCCAGTTATTTTGCTGAGTCATTAAGTGAAGAATTTATGTAATCAATTGTTGGACCGCATTCTTGAACTTTGCTCTGAACTTGGACAGACTCACTGCACAAAATAATGTGTTCGTGCTGCAGCTTAAATCCCTCAGCATTTCTGCAATGTACATAAAATCCTTCTTAGAACTGTCGTTCCAGCGATATGTTCCTTTAATGCGAAAGTACAAGACGTGTGAACCGTGCACTGTCCACAGAAGTATGAAGCTAATGGATATGGTGAAGAGGGAAATCACTGACCTCCTCCGATTCTCCATCTCTGTGTCTTTGTGCCTCTCTCCCTTCCTCTGACCCCTCAGGCTCTTGCGGACTCGACTGATCAATAAAATGTGTCTTACCGTCAGAGTATTCATCAACAGAATTAACATGAATGGGATGAAAGGGGTTAAAATGATATCAAACCACCTGAATCCTAGCCACCTGGGATCTTTAAAATAACTTGATTTTATTCCGCAGTGCCACCGAACATTGTTAATTATACTGGAAATGTGTTGCTGGAAAAGTGCAGCAGGTCAGGCAGCATCTAGGGAACAGGAGAATCGACGTTTCAGGCATTAGCCCTTCCTGAAGAAGGACTAATGCCCGAAACGTCGATTCTCCTGTTCCCTAGATGCTGCCTGACCTGCTGCGCTTTTCCAGCAACACATTTCCATCTCTGATCTCCAGCATCTGCAGACCTCACTTTCTCCTCATTGTTAATTATACTCCCAGTTTCAAAGCGAAAATTAAAGGGAATGCTTTCTGAAAAGAGCAGAATGCCAGTTGCAGCCAAAGCCACAACCAAGGCTTTATCTGTCCAATATCTTCTCTTCATTTTCAGGCAGCAAATGGCCACAAAACGATCAAAGGTGAAAAGGACAGTGAACCAGACGGAACAGTCTGTGGCTGCACGAGCCATGACATAGACAGGACGGCACACAGCGGTGAGATCCAGGAAACACGTTGGCATACCTAAGAATTTGAGTTTCCACAGTATGATGTCAGTGAGAACAAACGGTAGATCCGACGTTGCCATAGCCAACAGGCAACGCGTTGTGCAGTTAGAGAGGCCACACTTTCCCCGTGCATGAACCAAAATCACCAGGCAATTAACTGAAAGAAACAGGAAGTAAAATGCAAATCGGAAATTACTGATCAAGCTTCTCGACGTCAGCACAGATAGCAATGTAAGATTTTCGCATATAACTGGGGCAGTTGGGAAGGTTCAGATGTCAAGTTTGAACACGACAGCTCCAATGGCCTGATCCAATTTGAAGCTGCTCACTCCTGTGTTTAACTCAGGGTAGGCAGGGAATTTTTAGATGGCGGGGGGCATATCTTTAAGGTGACAGGGAAGAGATTCGTGGGATCTGAGGAAGAGGTGTTCACCAGAGAGTGGTGGGTGGCTGATCATTCAGTGCCTGAGAGAGTTGCAGAAGCAGGAAATGTCGCAAACTTTAACAGCAACCTGGATGAACGCTTGAAGCATCATAATATTCGAGGCTATGAGTATGGTTCTGGGAGCTGGGACGAGAGTAGATTTTGTGTAGCTTTGTTAGCACAATCTGGATGGACCGAAGGCTCTCTCCTATACAGTCTGGTTCTGTGATTCGAAGAATTCATTCCGAGAGGCAGGTTTGAAAGTGAAGCATTTTAATGATATAAAGTAAGGTTTTGAATGCTGAAAACATGAAACAAAACAAAATCCAACAAGTATGGCAGTATCTGTGTAGAGAGAAACAGGGTGGATGGAATCACGCTTCATTGGAACATTTTCATCTGAACATGGGTCACTGAACTCAAAACGTCATCTCAGATTTCTCCCTGCGCCCAAAACCCTATCATTGCAACAAAAAGGCAGGGATTCATTTCAAAAAGCGAAGTCAGATTTGAAGTGTTGATATTCAACTGCTATGGAACATTTGTACGATTGTTCTTAGCATTCTGGCCATGGTTAGACTCATGGAGTAGTATAGAATGGAAACAGACACTTGAGTCCAAATTATCCATGCCGAACATATATCCTAAATTAATCCAGTCTCATTTGCCCATGTATCCCTCTCAACCGTTTCTATTTATCTATCCATCCAGATACCTTCTGAATTATGGAATTGTCCTAGCCACCACCACTTCTTCTGATAATGCATTGCACAACCACACCATGAAATAGGTGCCCATTCAGTTCCTTTTAAATTTATCCCCTCTTACCGTAAACCTATGCGCTCTAGTTCTAGACTCCTCCTTAGCAGAGAAAAGACCTTCTCTATTATTTCTTTCAATGCCTCTCATGATTTCATAAACTTGCAGAAGGTTACAACTCAGCCTACGACACTCCAGGGAAAGCAGCCCCGGCGTATTCAGCCTATCCCTTTACTTCAAATATTCCAAACCTGGTAACATCTTTTCTGAGTGAGAGAGTAGTAATGTTGGGAGGAATACTATGGAATTACATCTCAGTGTGAATCTCTGATCAGCGTCTGTGGCATATGATGGATCGGAACGGATATAGTTTGGGCATAATTTATTTGAGGTTTGGGTGGAGCTTATCAGTTTTAGACAGTCTAAGTGTTTAACAGACTCACTTCTGTTTTGATATCAGGTGATTAATTACAGAACACGCCTAGATCTTTGACAGAAATCCAATCTGATGACATATGTTTATGTTGATTTAGCAAAGTGATCTCTTGCTGTATCGTAAACACACAATGCTGCAAATATTGCATTCATTAAAAAAATGAAATTTATTGCTAAAGAAATGAATGTAAAACAGAATAAAGCAAACTACGTACTTATAAAGCAGATTCAAAGGCAATGAACACACAGAAGTATAATTCTCATTCATCTCAAAACAGCGCATACATGAAACGAAAGGCCACGACTTTCACATATTACACAAAACCCGACTCCCAGTTCCGTTCAAAACAACACAGCCCTCTAAACATATTCACACCAGAATCTTTGTATCTATCACTTGGTTAAATGACTTTTGACTGCCAATTCTCAACTGGAATTGCAGTCAATTTCTTACTGGAGCTATCGCACATCGGAGCATCAATATACTCAGCTTTAAAAAATATATTCAGAGCTTTTTTTTGTCACAACACTATTGTCTGTGATTAACACAAAACTTTCGCTCCAAGGTAATGTCGTTTACTAAAACTCTCATTTCATTTGCACGAGCACAGATCTGTGTATCCATTCAGTTCCAGGGTCTTACAGGAACAAAACTAAATGACAAAAATGATAAAATTGAAAGTAAACCTTTCCTCGTAAGGGTTTCTTCCTAAATTGAAAATTCCAGAACTCACCTATAAAGTTTTGAGGTCCCCTTAATGCCATGTACGGTTGCAACCAGCAAAACTAAACAAAAGCTCATTCGTGCACAAAGCCATTCAGCCCATCGCCAAACTTCAAACGCAATCTTTAAAGAAACTGCTGCAATTACACAAATAAATCCAAGTTAACTATAAATTTTAGATGCACAGAGAAGCCCACTGCTTATTCACTTCAACACCATAACCAAACTCAAATTCATTCAATGAAATAAATTGCACGTGTTAT
>NW_025214344.1:34354-42027 GCF_004010195.1 Chiloscyllium plagiosum | reverse complement strand
GGACAAGGCAACTACAATTGATATGCGAAGTCAGGGAAAGGATAAAATGACAAGAAAAATATACAATGACGTGAATATTATTAGGAATGCAAAGGATTCAGAATCTTTAAAAAATAGTCAGGTAAATAAAAATGGAATGGGGACAAGGAGTGTAAATATGATAATTAGATTGCGAAAAGTATAAGGGAGGTGATAGGATATGTTTGCATATATAGCAAGTCACATTGGCAGGCAAAATCGACCACTGGAAAGTGAGGTTGGATATTAGTTATGAACAGCAAAGAAATGGATGAGGAAATGATTAAAACTTTGCATCAGTATTCATGGTGGAAGACACCAACAGTCTATTTCGACTTCGAGGGAATGAGTGGGCAGATGTGATTGTAGTGATGTAGAGATAGGATATACTGTTCCCATTAGGTAATATCCTTATCGACATAACCCTCTACAGCTGGCAAAGGTTTAGAAGTAAATAGAGTGCATTCTTCAAGATGGCATAATTGAAATGAGATACAGTGACAATATTTCACCGACAGTCACAGTGCCAATGCCAGATCGTACCAAAGGTTATGTGTGGACTGTCGCAAAGTAAAAGCCGTCACAAAGATTGATACATATCTAATTCTACAGTTGGATGACTGTGTCGAAACATTGAGACAGATAACTTACATTTCTAAATTGGACTTGCTCAGAATTTATGGCAAGTACCTCTGCCAGAGAAAGCAAATGCGATTTCAACGTTTCTAACCCCAAATGTACTATATCAGTTCAAAGTCATGCTATTTTGTATGAAAAAACGCTCCAGCCAATTTTCAGAGACTAACCAATAAGGTCATTGCAAGATTATCAAATGTGTGGTGTGCACTAATGACCTGGTGATTTTTAGTCACTCATTGAAGGAACATTTACTGCATTTGTCAGGCCTGTTCGATCGACTTCGGCAGGCAGGCTTGGTAGTAAACCGAGCTCAAAGTGAATTTACCAAAGCCCAATTCACCTTGCTGAGCCACGTTCTTTGGCAAGGATAAATGGCCACTACGCATACAAAAACAAAAGCAATTGGAGAATTTCCAAAACCGTCAACAAAACGAGGAGTTATGTGGTTCCTGGGATTGAGTGGATTTTACCAAAAGTTTGTGCCGAACTTTAGCAGTATAGCTGCTTCTTTCACCGAATTGTTAAGGGCAAGACGTTTCAGTGGACAGCGTACTGTACAAAGATATTTGATCACCTAAAACATGCATTAACCACTGCCGCATAATTAACTACACCAGAATGCACAAAGGTAAAAATCACACAACACCAGGTTATAGTCCAACAGGTTTAATTGGAAGCACACTAGCTTTCGGGGCGCTGCTCCTTCATCAGGTGGTTGTGTAGTACACAACTGTAAGACACAGAATTTATAGCAAAAGTTTACAGTGTGATGTAACTGTAATTATACATTGAAAAATAGAATGATTGTTTGTTAATTTTCTCATCTGTTAGAATGACCATGCTCAATTCAAATCTAACATACGTAACTCACAAAACATTTTTTAAAGTTACATTCTCAGATTAACTTTAATAATTGGTATCAGCCCAGATAATGTATTGAAGGTGTTAGCCCCCTGTATGATTGCAGATGCTGGAAACCAGATTCTGGATTAATGGTGCTGGAAGAGCACTGCAGTTCAGGCAGCATCCGAGGCGCAGTAAAAAAATATGCACGAGAGAGAGAGAGAGAGAGAGAGAGAGAGAGAGAGAGAGAATGTATATGTGTGCGTGTGAGTGTAAAAGGTTCTCAGTCTCCGAGACGGTGCTTTTGTGAGTGCAGGCGTGTGTGTGTCTATCGGAGTGTGTGTGTGGCTGTCTGTGTGCGTGTCGGTGTATAGGAGTGTCCGTGTGTTTGTGTGTGTTTGTGTGTGTGTGTTTTTGTGTGTGTGTAGGAATGTCTGTCTGTGTGGAGAGCGCAATGGTGGTCACTTGTCGTGTGACATTACCCCAAAGTCCCGGTAAGGTCCCTCCCGATGGGTACCAATCTTAGCTATCAGACTCTGCACGGCCACATTTCACTGCTGACATGCCAGTCCCTCATCACCCGAAGCTTGGAGGAAAAACGCCTCATATTTCTCCTCGAAACATCCAAGCCACCCCCACGCCTACAGACACACACACACATTGAGGCAGACACACAAAGAAAGGCACACAGAGAAACATAAAGAAACATCAATACTGAACAGTTAACTCCCCGCTGTTCAACGTTGATCATGATATGGAGGTGCCAGCGTGGACTGTGGTGGACAAAGTTAAACATCAGCGCTTAAAAATGTGTTGCTGGAAAAGCGGAGCAGATCAAGCAGCATCAAAGGAGAAGGAGAATCGACGTTTCGGCCATAAGCCCTTCTTCAGTATTCCTGAAGAAGGGCATATGCCCGAAACGTCAAAGCTCCTTATCCTTTGAAGCTGCCTGACCTGCTCCGCTTTTCCAGCAACACATTTTGAAGCTCTGATCCCCAGCATCTGCAGTCCTCACTTTCTCAAAGTTAAACATCACAAAACACCAGATTCGATTCCGACAAGTTTTGTAAAAAGTATAAAATTTCGGAGCGCAGCTCGTTCGTTAGGTAATGCGTGGAGCGGGACACAGAATTGTCAGGAAACTGATGTGATGTATTGTAGACTTAACAGCAGCCTATACATGGCAACTTAACAGCAGCCTATACATGGCATCAGTTCTTTAACACTTCGATCTTTTGCTATGAATTCTGTGTCACTTTCTGCCTGAAGAAGAAGCAGCCTTCCGATAGTTCTACTTTTTTCTCAACCACTTCGTCTATAACCTGGAATTGTGTGATTTTTAGTTGTTCTGTGGTTTACGTGAGATCTCATCAGCATTCCCCATTCGCAGTATTTGCTTAACAATGACCTGCTCACTGATGACAACTGCACATTCTACGCCAGATCTGCTCAACTAATGAGCCCATTATGCCCTCAGTTCAATCATATACAAAAGAGCTGTCGTCTTCAAGTTGGGTGAGAGTGACAACCTTTGATTTCAAGGCGTCATTTTACCCAGATTATTATCAAGGAGCCTAGCAATATTGGAAACAAAGAGGTTTGGAGGTAAGCTGTCAGCTGGTGGAGGGCTCCTGGCACTGAAGAAGATGGTCGTGGTTGTTGTAGGTCAGTAATCTTATATTGTAATCATCTCTCTAGGAGTATATCAGGGCACTGTCCGAGGCTGAGGCATCTTGAGCTGCTTCATCGATAAGAGAGGGTAACTGAACGAGGGTGTAAAATAGCGGTGGAAAGTATCATATGTGACGATATAAAGTATTAATATACTGAATGGGGGAAGAAAAATTATGATCAATGAAAGTTAGATTGAATCAGATAATTAGAAAACAGTGAAGTGAACCAGGGAATCAAACTGGAAAAGAGAGTAGATTAGATTGGAACAATATCAAAATAAAGCGAAAAGAAACAAATGAACATTTTGCAAATTGTGTATATTTTGAAACAGACGGTGAAATTTCAAATTTGACTCAAGTGCATATTTAATTTCAGGTTAAGGAAATGGAACAGTATCAACTGCTGGTGTCATGTACAGTTTGAAAATTTTGCTCAGCCTCACTGAGTATGAATACATTTTTAACGATTACTGACAGTCGGGGAAAGTTGAGTATACCGACAAAGAGAGAGCAAAGAAGAGAGTGGATGAGAATGTTGACTTCTCTGAAGGTTCAGTGAAATTGCAACTCGAAGCAGGCCATAAACTGTCACTGCAAAGGATCATCATCAGTCCTAAAGATTTTTTATCTTCCTGCCACTAACTTAATCAGTGCCCTTCCATCATTTCATGACTATACAGTTCAGTTTTCATTTCATCGATTTTGATAAAGTGCAAGTGGCCAATTCGTGCTAGCTCTATATATTACACACTGACAGCAATCGCCCCAGGAGAAAAGACGGCGCCAGAATTGCGGTGACTTCAGGGTTGTTTGGAACTGGATTAAGAATGAGGAGGTTTGGAGGATAGATGGTAGTGCAGAAATCGTCGATCATTACTTGGCACAGGTCTGATGAACTTTCTTTAAGATAGATCTTTTTTCTTTATTCTTAAAAGTGTTCGGAATAATGTTAGATAGTGATAAAAACGTAAAAGCGTTTCATTGTTTTTTACACTGTTTCCGTTTTCCTCATTGCACGAGAAGCGTCAATTGATTAATGCATTCAATCATATTGTTATATACGTAATTAAATATTTGATCTCTTGGTGACCATTCCATATAAATTCTCCCCAGTTTGAACTTCGCCACAAAAACAATTATGCTGCACCTAGTCTGTCAAATCATCTGAATAAAGACGTCGTCCTTCCAACCAAAGTTAAAGTCAAACTGTTAATTATTAAGTCTTCTCATAATTAATTGTGTTAATTATCGATATTCAATTATATAAGCTTTGATACTGGTCAACTAATTGTGTCTGAGATTGGGAATTGTTTTGATCAGTCAGGCAGTTGTAACTATTTGGAATTCTGCAGCACAGAAGTCGGTGGAATCGTTCTTATTCTGTTTCCTGAAATGTGATGTAGGTTTCATCGTGACAATGCGCCTCAGGGTTATGAATGTTTTGTTGCTAAACGGTGTGGAATGGGTTTGATAGGCTTCATCCTGTTAAATGTTACGGCAGAACAGAGGATCTGAATAGCCTGTCCCATTTCCTATATTCCCATTTTTCCAGGGTTCAAGACAGAGAAATGATTCTTTCTGGCATTGTTCATGAAAAGCAGGCTTATGACCACACGTGTTCCCCACGTGCGATGATGCTATCATTTCGCTTGTTTATATTGTCCTTTTTTCGTGAGGGCATAAAAATGCAGGTTCAAAAAAGTCTAGCTTGGATGGGGTTTTGGGCTAATATTATTATAGCTGACACATACCGTCTCAGGCAACCGGCTTTCATGTTTGAAAAGAAAACACACTTGAACAATGATAGGGGAATGACTCGTTCTCCCAGCTCTATAGTAATGGTTGCTATCCAAGCAATTCCAAATTGGAGTTGGCAGCGCCGAGTGGTAAAATAAATTGACTTGCCAACGAGAACCCCAGCTGAAGTTACATGATAATGTCTTCAAGTCTTGCCGTGGCAGATATTTAAGTTGGAATTCAAAAGGAAAATTGGCCTGATTGCCCATATCACATCTCATTGTCGATTACCGTGTAGAGAAGGAAGGTGAAAGTGGGTATTGCAGATGCTGGAGGTTAGAGTCAAGATTATAGTTGTGCCGGAACAGCACAGCAGGTCAAACAGCACCCGAGGAGCAGGAAAATCGATGTTTCAGGCAATGACCGGAGTCCTCATGAAGTGTTTTTGCCCGAAACGTCGATTTCCTTGCTCCTTGCATAGAGAAGGAAGCCTCCTACCTTACTCCACGCAAAATGTGATAGTAACTGTTCCTGGGATGTGATATCGTCATCTATACTTTCTCGCCAAGATACTGTTACTAAACCCTTGAGCTCATGAATGAAGAGTGATAGAGAAGAAACTTGGAATGCTTCTTTTTTCTGAACAAATGTGTAATCGAACATAAGCCCATTTTTGTCGCTATTCATCAAATTAAAGGCAAAGTCGGCTTTGAACGCTTCATGCCGACCTGTTGATGAGTGAACTCAGGGGAAAAAAATCCAGAAATAGTGACGGCAGTTGTGACGGCAGCGAAAGGTTTATAATAATAATGTACAGAATAAGAATGAAGGAGTGCCAGAAGATGCAATAAGTGATATATTTATGACCAAGTTTCCAACATAACTTATTACGTCCCGGTCAAGACCGGAAGCAACAAGAATTCGAAGTGTACAAAAAGGTAGCAAAAGATGAAGTAATGAAGAAAACAATTAAGTTCAATTCATAGAATTTTTTATTTGCTAAACTGTCTAAGCGGGAGGAAGTGAGGAATGCAGATGCTGGAGATCAGAGCTGAAAAATGTGTTGCTGGAAAAGCGCAGCAGGTCAGACAGCATCAAAGGAGCGGGAGAATCGATGCATTCCATTGGGAATGCGTCATTCAAGTATCTTCGCTTGTACTCTCTGCAACCAATAAATGAAATGTGCAAGTTTCGCAAATTATCTTTACATTGGTGATTCTGTGCAGTCTTCAGGCTTATGCACGAAACATCGATCATACTGTCTAAGCGTAGAGTTTTATTCTTGGAATGATGCCCTTTCTTCCAAAGATGCAGGTTCTTCTTCCCTTACCTAATGAGATCAACTCTAAAAAAGATGTTACCTATATTCTCCCTGTTCAATAGCTAATCACCTGAATAGGGCAGCCTAGTAGAATTAATTATGCACATTCATCACAACATCATTGGCAGACTGCACTGTATTGTGCTGTACTGTCCCACTTTACATGTTGTATTTTACACAGTACTTACCTGGCAATAGTTGGGAGACCAGGTCTCGTAATTGTAGAATGTATTCCATTGGGAACGCATCATTCAAGTATCTTGGCTTGTACTCGCTGCAACCAATAAATGTAATGCACATGTTTCGCAAATTATCTTTACATCGGTGATTCTGAGCAATCTCCTTCCTATGTCACCAGTGTTAGTGTTATATCTTGAACTCTGTATGTCTGACAATGTACATGCTGTTTTATTCCTTTTGTTGTTTTCATTTTCTACACTCATCAGTTCGGCGTTGATGTTCTTTGTTCTCCACGGGCCTTGTATGATGAACTTTGCTCATGTCCATTTAAATTTGGATTTGATTATTACATGCCAGTGTTGCGTCATCCGCTCCGATTTAGTACAACTGGGTCCTGCACTGAAAGTCTATTTAAGCGTTGACGTAAAATAAATTTTGGTGTTCTAGGCACAAATGCAAACATAATTCGGTGGTTTTCTCAAGACCTAAACAGTATTTTTTTGATGATAATTTTAAGCCAAATTTTGTGAGAGAAAATGACTGAAACATGATAGTGAAGCTGGAAGTAATATCCTTTTAAAATATTTACTTTGATTCTGCCAAATATCAAATTCTTCCGTACTTCCTTGGCAATTAATCTCTTTCACATGTTTCTGCGACCATTTTAAACATCCGTGCATCTCTTGCCTCTCGATCTTTCTCTGATGCTCTGTAAGTTCAGAATAAATTAACGATAACAGATGTACGACGCAATCATTTTGTTGAAGTGGATAAACATTCAAAGTCGCGGCACTACCATTGAGGGAGGCATTTGACTCGTTACCAAAAGGTCTAATAATCCCATTTTTTCACCTGACAGTGTATGGGGATTGAGGACTGGATATAAAATTTTCTGACTTTGTTCATAATGCCTGTGTGTTATTGGAGCCCTCATGTCTCCTCATCTGTACTTCAGTTCCCGTCTATTCTCTGTGCCTCTCTATGCCTCTGTTTCTCTGCCAATAAAAGTTAATGAATCTTTTCCTCTCTGTATTTTAGAATCTTTTGTCCGGCCTTGGACTTCCCTGTCTTCCCGTTTATCTGTATCTTACTGTATCCTTCTACCCTTTTCTGATTTTGCCACATTACCTGTCTCTCTCATCCTGCATGTGTTTGTCTTTGCCCGACACTTTCTTACTCCCTGAAGAAGGGCTTATGCACGAAACGTCGATTCTCCTGTTCCCTGGATGCTGCCTGACCTGCTGCGCTTTTCCAGCAACACA
>NW_025214344.1:0-1159 GCF_004010195.1 Chiloscyllium plagiosum | reverse complement strand
TGAATGTCACTGGGATAGAGCACTGAATGTCACTGGGATAGTACACTGAACACGACTAGGATAGAGCACTGTATGTCACTGGGATATTACACTGAATGTCACTGGGATAGAGCACTGGATGTCACAAGGATATTACACTGCATTTCACAAGAACAGCGCACTGAATATCACTGGGATAGTACATTGCATGTCACTAGGATACTACACTGAATGTCACTGGGATAGTACACTGAACACGACTAGGATAGAGCACTGAATGTCACTGGGATATTACACTGAATGTCACTGGGAGAGAGCACTGAATGTCACTAGGATAGTACACAGAATGTCACTGGGATAGAGCACTGAATGTAACTGGGATATTACACTGAATGTCACTGGGATAGAGCACTGCATGTCACTGGTATAATACACTGAATGTAACTGGGATAGACCACTGAATGTCACTGGGATAGAGCACTGAATGCCACTGGGATAGTACACCGAATGTCACTGGGATAGAGCACTGGATGTCACAAGGATATTACACTGAATGTCACTGGGATAGTGCACTGAATGTCACAAGGATAGAGCACTGAATGACACTGGGATAGAGCACTGAATGTCACTGGGATAGTACACTGAATGTCACTGGGTTATTGCACTGCATGTCACTGGTATAATACACTGAATGTCACTGGGATAGAGCACTGTATGTCACTGGGATAGTATACTGAATGTGACTGGGATAGAGCACTGCATGTCACTGGGATAATACACTGAATGTCACTGGTATAGAGCACTAAATGTCTCTGGGATAGAGCACTGAATGTCACTGTGATAGAGCACTGACTGTCACTGGGATAGAGCACTGAATGTCACTAGGGTAGTACACAAAATGTCACTGGGATAGTACACAGAATGTCACTGGGATAGTACACTGAATGTCACTAGGATAGAGCACTGAATGTCACTAGGATCGAGCTTTGAATGTCACTAGGATAGAGCACTGCATGTTACTCGGAAATTACACTGAATGACACTGGGATAGAGCACTGAATGTCACTTGGATAGAGCATTGCATGTCACTAGGATCGAGCTTTGAATGCCACTGGGATAGAGCACTGCATTTAACTGGGATATTACACTGAATGTCACTGGGATAGAGCACTGAATGTCA
>NW_025214343.1:31219-42014 GCF_004010195.1 Chiloscyllium plagiosum | reverse complement strand
ATATTCATCAGGTATTCACTAGCTCAAAATCTAATGTGGTCAATAAAAAAAACATTTCTCATTCTCAGTCCTAAACTCCTAATCGTACAGAACATAATGCCTTCATCGCAAGAGCAAGTAAAGAGAAACATCTTTGAAAAGTTTCAAAAGCGATTTGTTTTTTCACTTCAGTGGAATTACAGCCTTGCATAGTACATCAGATATGGTCTGAGCAACGGCCTGTACAGATGCAGTAAATAATCCTTAAGATCAGACCCAATGCTCTTTACACGAAAAAGTATCATTTCATTTAATTTTCAAATCACGTGCTGCATGTACAGACTAATTTGATATGATTTATGTACCAGGATACACGAATCACTTTGTACCACTGAGTTCTGAAATCTGCCTCCAGTTATATAATTTACGGTTGTTTTATTCGTCCTCAAAAACACAGACTTCCCATCACCCACATTGTACAGTTTTTTTTGGTGAAGCTTTACTCACTGCCCTGCCCCGTCTGTATCCCATTGCAGACGCTCTGCCCTCCCCTGTCTATATCCCATTGCAGACGCTCTGCCTCCACATGAAACCTTATTGAATGACTATCCTGCTGTATGAGCAAACTGAGCTCCAATCCATTCAGCCCCTTCTTCCAAACCATTAGTCTGGATTGTAAACTGTTGTTGATCCCATACTGAATCCTGAGGAATTCCACTAGTTATAGCTTTCCAACCTGAAAATAAGTAATTATCTCGACTCTATATTTGCTTGTCGCGAATGCTATATTGTGTAGCTGATTGTTGATTTGTTTCTGATCTCAGCGATCCTTCATTCGGGCCATTTGTTGTCAAATGACC
The DNA here is from genome assembly GCF_004010195.1 of Chiloscyllium plagiosum. Lineage (NCBI taxonomy): Eukaryota > Metazoa > Chordata > Chondrichthyes > Orectolobiformes > Hemiscylliidae > Chiloscyllium > Chiloscyllium plagiosum. The sequence continues at coordinate 41,175 of NW_025214343.1, read as the reverse complement.
AGGTGGAGTTCGTACTGTCAATGATCCTGATTCCTGAGAGTTTAAAAGATGATCACAGAATATAGACTAACATTTGGGGTGATCTCTACCCGATCAAAAATGCTGTTTTTCTATTGCAACGATAGAACCATCTGCAGTGTCAGTCATGTGCTCAATTTTAACGTGCAGACACTGAGGAGGGGGGAAGAGTTCCTATTAGTCTGATGAAAATGGGACCCTTTAACAACACAACTAATAATCTTCATCATTAATTTCATTTTTGGCTGTTGTGTTGAAAAATTACTGCAGTCACTACACATTAAAATAAGCGACTGTCTTTGACAGAGGACCTTATATAGGTTTATAAAGTCATGAGGGGCATGGATAGGGTAAATAGGCAAGCTATTTTCCCTGGGGTAAGGGAGTCCAGAACTAGAGGGCATAAGTTTACAGTGAGTCCAGAAAGACATAAAAGTGACCGAACAGGCAACGTTTCCAAGCAGATGGTGGTACATGTATGGAATGAGCTGCCAGAGGAAGTGGTGGAGGCTGGTACAATTGCAACATTTAAAAGGCATTTGCATGGGTATATGAATAGGAGAGGTCTTGGAGGGATATGGCAGGTGGGACGAGATTGGGTTGAGATATGCAGTCAGCATGGGTGAGTTGGACCGAAAGGTCTGTTTCCGTGCTGCACATCTCTTGGACTCTATGACTCGATGGCCCAGTCTTCACTGTTCCCTGGGGATGAGAATACCACAGACAGCACAACCCTAAGAAGATAGGAACATCCTTATCTCAATTATAAATCGGGGAACCTCTAAATTTAAAAGTATATGAACCTCACAGCAAGTCAGCTTCCCATTTTAAAAATGAGGGCACAACCTATAGGAAATACATAGACCATTCAGCCCCTCAAATCAATCCCACATTCCCATTGACTCTGTTAAGTAAAGTATTTATCAAATTCAGCCTCCACTGTTCTCTTGGTTAGCCATTTCAGGTAGCATAACCATAGAGTGTATGAAATTGGTGCAGAACTGGACTGTTTGGTCCACCAAGTCTGGTCTGCTATTCAGTCATGGCTGACATGTTTCTCAATAAAATTATCCTGTCTTCTCACTGTAACTTTAATCCCCTTATCAATCACAATGTATCTATCGCTGTCTTAAAGGCAGACTGTGTCTGTGTCTCTATGTCTATATGTGTATATGTGTTTTAGCTTATTGGCAGGAGGCAGAGGGTGGTGGAGGAAAGTTGTCTTTTGGACTGGAGACCTGTTACCAGTGGCGTCCCATAGGGATTGGTGCTGGATCCACTTTTGGTTGTCACTTATATCAATGGCTGAGATGAGAATTCTGCAATGTATGGTGAGCAAGTTTACAGATGACACCAAATTTAGTTATATAGTGGAAGGTGAAGAAGGTCACATAAGATTGCAAAGAGATCATTTTTAATTGGATCAATGAATCATAGAAATGTACAGCACAGAAACGGACACTTTGGTCAAATTCATTCTTGCCAACCAGATGTTATAAATTAACTTAGTTTCATTTTCCAGCATTTGTACAATATCCCTCTAAACCATTCCAATTCATGTCCCCATCCAGATGCGTTTTAAATGTTGTAATTTGTACCACCCTTCACCATTTCGTCTGGCAGCTCATTGCATAAACATACCACCCTCTGTGTGAAAATGTTGCCCTTCGGTCCTCTTCATATCTTGTCCATCACACCTTAATACTATGTCCACTAGTTTTGGGCTTCCCTACGCTGGGGTAAAGATCCTGAATAATCAACCTATCTATGGTCTTCATCATTTTATAAACGTCTAGAAGGTGCAAATGTGACTCCAATTAACACGGATGGCTGTGTTTTCAGTAAACCTGGGCCTAAATTCTGAAATTCAATATTGACTCCTTTCCTTCTTCATCACATCTCAATTCTAAAATAATTTTAACAACTTGCCCAGCCACATTATGAAACACCCTGTGGGATTTTTATCTAGACTTTTGGCCTCAGAGATAGGGACACTACCACCATTTGGCAATAATCCCAAAAGCTGCAACACTATGCTCCTGTGTGTTTGCTCATCAGCCTGTTTTGAAATACTGTGACATTCCTCCGTGACAGGCAGGACTTGAATCCAGACATTAATGCTCCAGAGTGAGAGACACTACTACGCAAGTTCAGGTATTGGAATCTAACCCAGAGCTCTGGCTCAGAGGTATGGGTATTACCCACGACACAAGACTGAAACCATGCCCAGAATTTGAGTCACATTTTAAATGTCAGCTTTCAGCTCTGTGTGGATTCATTAAAATTTGGTTAACTTTACTGAATTACACATTTGAAAGAATCACATTGTCAATCAGATGAAAGGTACTCAACTCAACTATAATTAAACTGGAGAGGGTTCAGAAAAGTTTTACCAGACTGTTGTTGGGAATGGAGTGTTTAAGTCATACGGACAGGCTGGATGGACTGGGACCTGTTCCACTGCAGCGAAGAAGGTTGAGACAGTGTCAACCTTATCGAAGTTTATAAAACATTGAGGCGTATAGATAATGTTGAAAGGCACGTGCCATTTCCTTAGGGTGGTGGATTTAAAGAGAAGGATGTAATTTTAAGATGACAGCAGAAAGTTTTTCGATGACGTAGTTTCATAGAGCTGTCCAGCATGGAAACAGACCCTTCTATTCAACTTGACCCTGCCAAATAGACGTCCTATATTAATGTAGTTCCATTTGCCTGAATATGGCCCACATCCCCCTAAACTTCCTATTCATGTGTCCATCCAGATGCCTTTTAAATGTTGTAATTGTCCCAGCATGCACAACTTCCTCTGGCAGCTCGTTACATATAAAGCACCCTCTCTTTGAAAGCGTTGCCCCTTAGATCGCTTTTAAGTCTTTCCCCTCTGACATTCAACCTATGTCCACGAGCTTTGGAAAGTGCTATCCTGGGGAAAGGATCTTGGCAATTGACACTGTCCATTCCACTCGTGAGTGTATAAACCTCTATGATTAACTCTCAACCGCTGATGCTCCAGGGAAAATAGCCCCAACATATCCAGCCTCTCCATAAATCTCAAAACATCCAAACCTGGCAATGTCTATGCAAATCTTTTACGAATCCTTTTAGGTTTCACAAATCCTTCCTCGAAAAGCGTGACCGTGATTGCATGAAGTATTCAATAATGGCCTAATCAATGTCCTGCACAACCGCAATATGACATTCCAACACCGACATTCAATGCACTGTCTAACAACAGCGATTCTGGGTCTGTAACATGATATACATCTGGAGCAGAAGTTACAGAGTGGGGAAACCTGGAAAGAGAGATTAGGAGTGGGGTCACTTCCTGACCCAGCCTGGATTTCCAAGTACATTTCCGAAACTACACCTGACCATCGGAGTGGCCTCGATCTGCTCCTGTGAAGCAGGTCCGAAGGGTTGACGGAACACCAGAACATAGGGCTGGGGGACAAGAGCGCGCGGGTATCTTTGTGTATCTGTTTGTGCGTCTAAGTGTCTCTTTGCATCTGGGTGTGTCTATGTGTCTATGTGTGTTTGTGTGGTTGTGTCTGTGTGGGCGTAGGATTTCTGTGAGTATATGTGTGTGTGTCTGCGTGTGGCGAGACCGTGATTGCATGAAGTATTCAATAATGGCCTAACCAATGTCCTGCACAGCCGCAATATGACATTCCAACACTTACATTCAATGCACTGTCGAACAACAGCGAATCTGAGACTGTAACATGACACACATCTGGAGCAGAAGTTACAGAGAGGGGAAACCTGGAAAGAGGGATTAGGAGTGGGGTCACTTCCTGACCCAGCCTGGATTTCCAACTACATTTCCGAAACTACACCTAACCATCTGAGTGGCCTCGATCTGCTCCTGTGAAGCAGGTGTGTTTGTGTGGTTGTGTCTGTGTGGGTGTAGGATTTCTGTGAGTATGTGTGTGTGTGTCTGTGTGCTGCTTTATGTGTGTCTGCGTGTGTGTCTGTTTCTGCGAGTGTGTGTGCATTTGTGTGTGTATCTGTGTTTGACTGCGTGCGTGTGTGTCTGCATAGGTGTGTGTCTGTTCCTGTGAGTGTGTGTGATTGTCTGTGTCTATGTCTGAATCTATGTGCGTGCGTGTGTCTGCGTCTGTGTGTGCCTATTTCTGTGAGAGTATGTCTGTGTCAGTGTGTGTCTGTGTCTATGTATGTGTATGTGTGTTTGTGTGTATGTGTATCTGTGTGTCTGTCTGTGTTTGGATGGTGCTGTGGCTGCTGCCCTCCCTCTGTCCCTCCCAAACTGAATCTCTGATGATTTTCACCTTCCACTCCCACATGTACAGTGGTGTGGGGAGGCCAGCAGAGATTGACAGCAACAGAAAGCTCAGCAGGTCTGGCAGCATCTGTGGACAAAAATAAAAGGACCCTTCCTCAGATCTCCTGTCGGGGGATATTACATCACTTTAAGTACACACAGATGTACACACACTAATACAGAGACATAGAGACACTCACTAATACACAGAAACAAGTATAGACATGAAGTGTCTTTCAGTATTTCTCTTGCTCCACAGTGACCTTGTCAATATTTTACGTACTCTGTCTGGTGTGCGTCAGTATTTAAGTCTGTCCTCAGGGAGTGTGTTAGTGTTGCACTTGCTCACAATTGTGAGTGAGTCAGTATTTCTGCGTGGAGTGTGACTGTAGGACAATTTCAATGTTTGCAGATATCAAACCTGGACGAATTATAAAGTGTGTGGAGGACAGTGTGGAACTCTAACAGGACGGTGACACATCGGTGTAGTTTTCAGGTTTATGGCAGATCAGGAACAAATCAGAGCAGTGTGCGGAGATGCACTTTGGTAGGAATAACTCTGAAAGTTAATATAAAGCATTTTGTACCATTATAAAGCGGGTGTAGGAGCAGAGGACACTGGGTGTATATGAGCACAGATTATTGAAGATGTCAGGACAAGTGGGGAGAGTAGAAAATATCACAGGTTAGATTCAGTATCTGAGCTGTTTACAGGAGGAGGTGGAGGAGGGAGCCTCCGTGCTCCCTTCCTTGGAGGTGGTGGTGATGATGTGTTGTGAGCCCACCCTCCTGCCCACCGAGACCGTGGGGATTCCATTTGTACCAGCTCGACACAAAAGGGAGATTGTCTCAGGGGCACGGCTTTTAAGTTGTGCCGGGGGAAACGGAGATGCCAGTGGATTTAAAGTGAGAATTGCCCTTCACTGAACATTGCTCCTTACTCGGTCGGTGGGACATGGATGTTTCAGAATCTCCACACGTGGGGTACGTGTCCTCTCCGGCTCCTACCAGGGTCCTCCCCACATGGCTGGTGGAGGGGGGTGAGGGAACGGATATCGGGCACTCCAGCACCCGGCTTGGCCCTTTCTGTCCCATTCCAGTCTGTTTCTCCTGGAATGGGAGAAAGCGAGGGAGGGAGGGTGGGGGTGGGTGGCCCTTTTGTTTGTGCTGGTATAGGTGGGGATCATAGTGAAGTATCCGGACGGAGTCAGTGCACAATGTTGTAACTATGCCGTGTTATTGGTGTGGGGTTAAAGTGGGGGGAGAGAGAGAGAGAGAAAGAGAGACTGCATGCAGTAGTGAGAGTGGTGGAGCATGAGCATTGTTCGGGGGTAGGTGCCATAACAGATATACAGTGAATGTGAGGGAGCAGACAGCACACGGTGATACTTATCCTGACAGAACCGGGAAGGTTATTGATGCTTGTCCTGTATTGTTGGACATTTCGTCAGACCACAGATACTACACTGAGCTGGGTGGTGAGCTCAGACCATGCTGGGTGGCCCACTCTGGGAAGAGAATTGCACCAGCCAATTCACCAGGGCTTCCGTGTCTCTGTTGACCAACCGTGGTGTAATTGCCCGTTATCTGTCATGCTCGGGGTAAACTGTGCAGGGCAACTCCAAACGGAGAAAGCGCAACCGTGTGCCCATTGGCCTTTTGAAGATGGCACCAGTGCCACGGATCACGAAATATTTAGGTTCATGCGGGCATTGGTGAGTATCTCCAACCATGAAGGAAATCGAGCTAGCATTGAATGCGAGGGACGCCATGGGGTGGAGTAGGTAGTCAATGAGCTGGGTTTGATGGTATATCACCAGGAAACTAGCTCAGTCTCATACAGACAATCCTTCTGCCATACGTAGTGAAAATGTCACTGTAACAAATTATTGTTAGATTCAGCCCAATGTGTCGAAGACCCTGCTGACCTACTCACAGTTACAAAGCTGCAGAACAACTGCTCATCCAATACTCTCCATCATCTGAACTCACACCAATATCCCATTCCCCTATAATTCCTGGAAACACTGGCTCATGTTGCAGGATACTGTTGAAAAGCCTTCATTTCAGCATTCTGGATTCTGTGAACACATCCTTCCATGATATTGCCTCTCAATCTCGCTCTCTCTGTCTATTCCCCAAAGCCTTCACATTTGTTGATACTTAAATTGATTCCCCCGCCATCTCTCTCTGGCAGTGATTTTCACACCCACAGCACCCCTGTGTCATGCCACAATGTAGATATGGAGCTGTAAATGAAAGGGAGCTGCACCTCCTGTCACTTCCAGCATGGGCTACAAGTTTCCCTACGCTGGGCAGTGATCTAACACAATATTACTGAACAATGCGCTGGGATTATGGACTCAGTTCCACAACCTGGTCGCATATCTCATCTGGGTTTATGGATCAATGCACGACTGTGGACTGCGTACCTTTCCACTCTGGATAGATTGTCATTGTATTGCACAGTACACCAGTCCGGTTTGCACAGTGCTCACTGCTGAACACATATCTCATCTGGGTTTATAATCAATGCACTACTATAGTGTGCACAGTGTTCCGCTCTGGACTGATTGCAGGGTGGTGTTCAGCAACACACTAGCCTGGTCTGCGCTGTGCTCCTTTACAAACAGATATCTCCTCTGGGTTTATGGTGTCTGGTCTGGTTCGGTGAGGTGGATTGAGAATATGCCTTTATTTTTGTTCGCAATCATGTGATTGGACCCTCCAAATTCTGACTCCTCCGGCCAGTCCTATTCTTCAGTCTACCTCCATCGTTTGCCAACATGCTGTCGATGAGTAATTGTCCCGTTTTAATGTGAACAACTGTTCTCTCTATTTCTCTGGTCTTTGGCCTTGCTCACCATGGAGCATCGGGATTCACCGCAATAAACCTCAGTAAGGTCACTCCTCAGAAACAACACTCCAGGGAACATAGCCCCTGCCCATTCATACTCTCCGTGTAGCTCAAAATCACTCGCTACCATCACCCTACCCAACACTGTCAATATACTTGGAAAACTTTTCTGCACGCTTTCAACTTTAACAACGTCTTGCCTACAGCAGTGAGAACAGAATTAAAAGCAGTATTACAGAAGTGGCTGAACCTAGTGCGTAGGCGAAAGTGAGTATTGCAGATGCAGGAGATTAGAGTCGGGAGAGTAGTGCTGGAAAAGCACAGCAGGTCAGGCAGCATCCGAGGAGAAAGGAAAACCGATGTTTCGGGCAAAAAACACGATTCCTCATTAAGGACTTTTACCCAAAAGGTCGATATTTCCTGCTCCTCGGATCCTGCCTGACCCACTGTGCTTTTAGAGCACCACTCTCTGCACCAAGTGTATATTCCACATGCCTCCTTCTTCAAAGACAGCAATTTCTCCCCCCGCGTGGTCGACGATGCAATCCAAAGCATCTCATCCACTTCCTGTAACGCTGCCTTCAAATTTTGGCACTCCAAACTCAATAGGGAAAGGACACTCTGTTCCTCACATTCCATCCCACCAAATCTCCAGATACAAAGCATTATTGTCCCCCATTTGCACCACTTACAAACAGACCCCACCACAAGGAATATATTTCCCTCCCCACCCCGATCTGCGTTGGATAAAGAACATTCCCGGCGCGAATCACTTGTCAGGTCCACGCCACCCAACAACCCACCCTCCACACCTGGTACCTTCGCATGCAACCACAAGATTTGGAAAACCTGCACCCTCACCTCCCCCTCACCTCCGTCCGAGACTACAAAGGATCCTTCCACATTCTTCGGAGTTTTACCTGCATTTCCACACACGTCACCTACAGTATCCGTTGCTCCTGATGTCTCCTCTACATTAGAGAGACAGGACGCCAACGTGTGGAACACTTCAGAGAACATCTCTGGGACATCCGAACCAAACAACCCCACTACCCCATGGCTGAAAACTTTGACTCCCGCTTCCACTCCACCATGGACATGCTGGCCCTCGGCCTCTTCCACCGCCAAAACCTTAACCACCCGACTCTTGGAGGAAGAAAGACACGTCTTCTGCCTTTGGAACTTGGAACCACATGGGATCAATGTGGATTTCACAATATTTGTCATTTACCTTCCCTCCAACTTATCCCAGTTCCAACCTTCCAACTCAGTACCGCCGGATGACTTGCCCTACCTGTCCATCTTCCTTTCTATCTATCCGCTTCACCCTTCTCTCTCACATATCACCTGCAAATTTCCCCACCAGACATTTCTTGCAGCTAATCTGTTATCTTATCCCTGTAGCTTTATAAAAAGAGTAGGACATATACAGCCCTGCAGTGCTCTGCTAAAACTCCCACATTCAAGGAAAAAGTAAGAAAAAAATCGAAAGATTTATAGTCCGGCCATCTGTAACCCTCATCCATTCCATCGAGACCGAGTAAATAATCCCTTTTATTATGATATGGAATGTAATGTAAGAAAGGGTTTAACTTTCCCGGTTTGTTTGGTGACTGTGATTAATGTCAGTCGCCATATATTCTAATTATTGCAGTGGAAAGTTTCCATCTCTTAATGATATATGGGCTTCGTTCAATGTGTTATCCCATAGTATGAGTGGGATAATCACCGACAGCACTAACAGGGATCAGCAGCTCCAGATGGAGAAGGGGAGGAGAGATCATAATCTGAGAACGTTAGAGTTGAATGTTACAACAATGGATAAGAATCTGAGAACATTAAACTGGAATGTTCCATCAATGGATCAGAATCTGAGAATATTAGACTGGAATATTCCAAAAATGGATCAGAATGTGAGGACATTAGACCGCAATGTTTCAACAATGTATCAAAATCTGAGAACGTTGAACTGGAATGTTACAACAATGGACAGGGATTTATCCGATTACGCTGGTTTCTTTCTACATATTATGATTGGTTGTCATTTAATTTGCAGACCTATTATGCTCTTCTCATTATTCAATGTTTTTATTATCCTCTCCTGACTACCGTTTGTGTCCCTGGTAAGTCTCACCATCCAGATATTTTTCTATAAACTAGTTATGACTGCATTACTGTTATTTCATGTAGTCTTCACTCCTTGCCACTATTATTGTTCATGTTAAGACCCTGAATCCACACATTCACTCTGCAGATCACGACTAACAGCACCAGTGAACTTGTTCAATTACTGTCTCCCTTCTTGATTCAGACTGTTACTCAAGGGTCTCTATGTTGACCTACTCACTTTCAGATGTGAAACATTGTCTCACTGCCCTTGTTATTTAAGTATTGGGAACGTGGAGGTCATTGTCCTCTATTATGTTTACAAACTCTGTTTCCTTCCTCGAACTCCATCCCATCCGTGGCGAATATATTTGTGGGAACTGGGCATTGCTGGCTGACCAGCATTAATAGCATATTCCTAGTTGCCCATGAGAAGATGTTGGTGAGCTGGCCTCTTGAACCGCTGCAGTCCACTTGCAGCGTTAGGGAAGGAATTCCAGGATTCTGACCCAACGACTGTGAAGGAACAGCGGTATATTTCCAAGCCTGGGTAGTGAACGGCTTGGAGGGGAACATGTAGGTGGTCATTGAAACAGACGGATCTCAAGTTTGGTGACCCCTTTGGCCATGAGCTTATTTCTGACATCATGCCCTGATCATTATTAACTTTATCTATTCGCTGCTCCAGATTGT
>NW_025214343.1:22336-30457 GCF_004010195.1 Chiloscyllium plagiosum | reverse complement strand
TAACTTTATCTATTCGGTGCTCCAGATTGTACTTCACTGGCTTAACCCATCTGCTGTTTGAACCCTGAGCTGTGAAGTACAGATTTAATGATGACAATAATCTGCTGCTGACACTGTCGGGTTGAAACCTGCAGAAACAAAACTGATTCGAACTCACACCAAAATTTCATCCATCTGATATTTCTGTGCACGCTGAGCTATATCGCTATGGTGTCTGGCAATGTATTTATTTTAATATTCTCAAGCTCTTTAACTCATCTGTCCATGAAACTTCCGTCGGTCTCTCTGTGTCGATTATCACAATCCCTGCCAGTGGGTCATAGTTAACCTGGTTTCCATTCAGTGTATTTTTCCTCATGCAATGATGTTCACATGCAACCACCCCAACACCACACACACACACACACACACACCTTATACTGGTCATATGGAGATAGAAATCTTCCCCGGCTGTGTGTATTTGGTGTGTGTATCGTTCCTATATGATAATAAAAGTTTTCAATACTCCTCATGCTGGGCAGATAATCCAGTTTACCGAGTAGTACACGAGCATGGCCTGCACAGCTCTCCGTGTTAGTCTGTCATCTTCTCCCAGTTTGAAGTGTTAAGTGAAGGAGATTGCTGTTCGGAAAATACCTTTACTCAATGTTCTCATTATTGTAAGTTTGCTCTCTAATGAGTCAATCCTACATTTAGTCCCAATACCCAGTCTTTTTCTTATTATTTCCACAACATCTTCTCAGTTAATTAACTGCCTGTTTCTGTCTTTAATGTGAATCTTTCTGTCCATCTGTAATTTTCCCTTTCCTTGGTTTTTGCCTCTCTAGTGTATCGAGTGCTGGCATTGTGAAGCTCAGAAACAGTGAAATGGTGTGTCTTGGGTTGTTGTTCACTTCTGAAAATATGTTGCCAGAAAAGCGCAGCAGGTCAGGCAGCATCCAAGGAGCAGGAGAATCCTGAAGAAGGGCTCATGCCAGAAACGTCGATTCTCCTGCTCCTTGGATGTGCCTGACCTGCTGCGCTTTTCCAGCAACACATTTTCAGCTCTGATCTCCAGCATCTGCACTCCTCACTTTCTCCTGTTGTTCACTTCCCACTGTATTCCATGTGGTGCTCCATGTCGTGGCTGAGGGTGTGTATCGGGCAGATGCTCATTTTCCCGGGGTGCCCCATGTTCTGCTCCATGTTACATAGGGGATTTAGCGGCTTTGGAAGATGGTCTGTGCCTGTCCACTGAACGTCTGACGTCTGTGTTTGTCCCTCTGAGTTCATTGTGTGGTCAGTAACACGAGGAAGCCGCTAGAGTATTATTGTAAAGGACCAGGTATCTTACATCTCTGACAATGCTCTCCCTTAAAAAAAGGCTATTGTCTCGTTTTCTTTAAAGAGATATTTTAAAAGCCGAACTGCGTACTGCAAACGGCTGAAGTAAATAACTTAGAAGGCTTTTCAGGCTTTTTAAAAAAATACATATTGATAACAATGGCCAGCTCTCACGGACCTGGCTTTCCAGTTTTTCTGAGCTATAACAGTCACCAGGTGCTTGCAGTCGGAGATAGGTTGGATTCTTTCAGTAAATGATCCGTCACTGCAATTTTCTCTGAAATCTGTCTTGATGCTGTTTCCTCCTGGATTGGAGAACTGCGTGCAAGACTGATTGGCCTTGGATGTGTCTTTTTGCCAAGAATGAGTTTATGGGGTGTTAGTACATTGGAACAATTCATTAGTAGATGGTACTGTATCTACTAATCTGTTAAGGTTTCCAGTAGTTGAGTTATTCTAAACTCCTCTTCTATGTATTGTTATTAGAGTGTTTAAATAAATTGTGTTTTGCTTAAGGTTGAGTGGTTTAACCAACCGCACACAGCTGGAACACCCATTTCACATCTGCCTTTACTATAAAGTAGTGGGGCGGCACGGTAGCTCAATGGTTAGCACTGCTGACTCACAGAACCAGGGAGTCAGTATTAATTCCTGCTTTCGAATGTGTGGAGTTTAAACATTCTCCCTGTGTCTGCATGGGTTTCCTTTGGGTGCTCTGGTGTCCTCCCACAATCCAAGGATGTGCAGGTCAGGTGAATTGGTCATGCTAAATTGCCTATAGTGCTAGGTGCATTAGTCAGGGTTAAATATGTGGTAGGGGAATGGGGTTGGGTGGTTTGGCCTTTGGTGTAGACTTGTTGGGCCGTAGGGCCTTTTTCCATTCTGTTAAGAACCTAACCGAAGACAAAGTTGGCGACCAGGCATTCTGCTCCGGTCCATAGCAATCTGGGGACACATGCCCGGTTCCAAATCGATAATTCCAGATCGGGTTCAGGATTAGAATCCCTAGAGAGAGGAAGCAGGCCTTTTGGCCCAACAAGTCCACACCAACCGTCGGAAGAGAAAACTATCCAGACGCATTCCCCTCCCCTATTCCACCATATTTACACCTGACTAGTGCAACTAACCTACACATCGCTGAACAGTATGGGAAATTTAACTTCGCCATTTCGCCTAACCTGCATATGTTTGGGCTGTGGCAGGAAAATGGAGCACCTGGAGAACACGCAGGGAAGGCGACAATGTGCACAGGGAGATTGTTGGGCTCAAACGCATCGTCTTGTAATTGTTAGTTTCTTTTGGTCTGGGTATTGAATTCGGTTGCTTTGTACAGTGCTTTGTGTAGTAATCGCTACTTCTGCCTGTAAGAGTCCTCTGGGTGTGGATAAAATGAAGTTGGAGATTTTACAAAAGGTGAGCAAGACAAAACTAGAATTGGCAGACAAGCTGGAGTTGGGTTTGTGTTTGTCAGTGAGAAAAGGAGATATAATTACACCTGTGGTTTGGCATTCAATTTTTGCTGTAAACAACATCAGAAACTTTGGAAATACTTAGAATTCAATTGCAAATGAGGCAGCTTCAACACGAAAAGGAATTGAAACAGTTTGAAACAAGATTAAAAGTAGAATTTAAAGAAACGGAAAGGAATAAGAAAGACAGAAAAATGAAGATGAAAAGCAGATAGCGAAAGAGTTTCAACTTCAAACGTTAGCAATTTGATAGGAAAATCGACTTAGCTGGGTGGGGATGAAGGGAGACGGTAGGCTGGATGAGGAGGATAGTGAGGATGAGAAACTCTATAGTAGCCAAAGGACTGATGGGGATCGGTTTAAATATGTACAGGCATTGTCGAAATTTGGTGAAAAGGATGTAGAAGTCTTTTCAATTTCATTTGAGAAAGTGGTTATACGGATGCAATAGCCACTGACCATGTGGGTTTACTTAATCCAACCAAAGCTGGTCGATATAAGGTATGAGGTATTTGCATTCATTTCGGAAGAGATATCTGGAGATTATGAGGAGGTGAAGAAAGACATCTGAAGTTCCTATGAGCTTGGGCCAGAAACAGCAGACAGTGTTTTAGAATGTAAAATAGCGTCCCTGGTGAAACGTACATTGAGTTTGAAAGGATTAAACAAAGTAATTTTGAAAGCTGAGTGAGGGTATTAAAAACAGAGCAATCTATGAGATTCCTAGGGAGATTCTTACTTTGGAGGAGTTCAAAAACTCACTTCCAGCAGTCGTGAGATTCGTGGGGAAGAGCAGAGAGTTAAAATGGCATGATTATAATCTGAAATGGCTGATGATTATCAGTTGATCCATAAACCAAAGTTTGGCTTCCGGGAGGGCTTCAGAAGAATGTGCAAGATCTTAAAATATATATCTGTGTGCAAGGTTTAGTGGCGTCGGCCAGGAGTAGCAAGTAAAGAGGTTACAGCATTAAGAGTTACAGAAACATGTAAATTCTTTCAGCTGAAACATGATGAGCTATGTCATTGAGAAGGACTAAGATAGAGATGAGAAGTGCTCCTTTATGTTTGGAGTTTCCTGTGACAACGTCAGTTGTGACATATTTCACAACTGGGAAGGAGGCCTTGAGTTTGGTGTTGACGTTACAACATTTCAGCATTTAAGTTGCCAATAGCGTGTCAAGACAAATATACATACTGATCATAACGCCTGAACGTTTTTGGACAAATTTAAGGAGAACATTTCCAGTCTGATCAGACAGAGGTTATTATTGTTGCCATTCAATTTGGAAGTTATACAGGTGACAGGACGAGAACCTCTATTTGCTGACAAGTTGTAGAGACTTAGATGAAGAAAATCAGAGGCGATCTGTGGCAGAAGTAAATTGACTGAAATAGAATATAGTTTTAAATGTTTGCATGCTTTGTGTCAATGCAATATGTATGTATTGCAGTCTACTGAAACAGTAAGAATAAACGGTTTAAAATGAGGCCATCTTTGAAAATTGATGTTTACTTTTCATTTTAAAAGGGTTATTTTCTCTTGTTCTTTTTTGAATAAAGGTTTTAAAGGCAGAGATCTTGTACTGCCACCTGAAAACAGCTTAAGTAAATAACTGAGAAGGCCTTTAGGTTTTACGAAAACGTTGGTAACAATGGAAGGGCAGTGGTCACCTCTCCCAGACCAGGTTTTCTCGTTTTGTTTTTAGCTGCAGCATTCAGAAGCTGCTTGGGCTCCCAGAAGGGTTGGAAGTTCCAATACATGAACCCCAGCTGCTATTCTCTCTGAAAACTCTCTTAAAGTTGCTTCCTCCTGGATTGGAGAACTGCACATAAGATTCTGTGTTTGAATTTACGTTTTTGCCAAGGGGTGTGTTTTTGGGATGTCCCTGTATGAGCGCAGTTAATTAATAGAATGCACTGTATCTAATGGTAATATAGGTGTTCCACTAGAGAAGCTATCCCAAATTGTTCTTGCCTTTAATTGTGTCTTAATTGGAGCTTTTGAATGGATTACATTTTGCTTAACGTTGAGTGGAGTGACCGGTTGCAACACATCTGGAAGACACAGTTAAATCTACATTTAAAATAAGGGAAAGTTAGGATCGAGGCTGCCTGCTTAAAATATTTTGACGGGGTCTGTCAGGGCCATAACACTTGTAGCTGAGGGGCGTCCGACTGTTTCCTGCTATTGCAAAGTTAGTGGCAGTGTTGAGAATGGTTTTCTGGAGGTTGTGCTGTGAGCTGCCTCAGACATTCATGGAGACCTAAGGATTTGGTGACCTAACTCTGGATGGAGCATGGAGACTGTAGTTACAACATCTGGGTCTGGAACATGAAAAGCAAATGGAGCAGAGGCTGTAGAGAGGGGAAGCTCTGAAACCACGGTGTGAATGTGTCTGGGGAAAGGGTCCTACTGGATCCACCCCGTGTTTTCCAGGAACAGCTTGCCAAGTTCCACTTAACTCTGGAGCAGAGTGTGAGGTGACACTGATTGAATAAGGAGCTGGTCACAGAGCGGTGTCACCTCCTTCAACACGACCTGCAGCTTCACACCATGGGGAGGACGGTGCTGCTAGTGACTGTTTCATTGAGCTTCGATGATCTGGAACTTTCCAGGCCGGAGTGGGTGACATGTGCATTATCTCCCGGCGGCAGGATGGCACAGTGGTTAGCAGTGCTGCCTCATAACGCCAGAGACGCGAGTTCAATTCCCGCCTCAGGTGAATGGCTGTGTGGCGTTTGCACATCCTTCGCGTGTCTGCGTGGGTTTGCTCCGGTTTCCTCCCACAGTCCAAAGATGTGCAGGTTAGGTGAATTGGCCATGCTAAATTACCCGTAGCGTGAGTTGAAGGGGTTAATATACGGGAATGGGTCTGAGTGGGTGGCGGGTCAGTGTGGACTTGTTGGGCTGAAGGGCCTGTTTGCACACTGTAAGTAATTTAATCTCAACATCAATTGGTGATGGTGGGTATATATTGTGGATGACGTGAATGTTTTCTCTCTCAGCAGAGAGTTGCCAGGTGTATCCATGCTTTCTCAGTATTGCAGGATTCCCAATGATGTACATGTCTCTGTGGGCTTCCCATGTTAATGAGAAGAGCTCGAGCAACTGAAGGAGCTCTCACTCCATTAATGTTACAGAGTGCACATGCACAGTACATCATGTTGGTGAATACTCACTGTCCCGGCAGCAGCCACTGCATCTTATTTCAGAAGCAGTCAGGGAGCAGACCATCAGGGAGATCGAGCAACACTTCCCATGTCTGAATGGGTTAGAGTACACCCTCCAGAACACACTGTATCTCTATATTGAGTAATCCATCTCCATTTCAGTAACATACTGCCTTCCATTCTTCCAGAAAAAAGCTGGCAAGTTATACATTCCGTTATATTCCACTTGGCAAAGTATTATTCATTGACTTTACCTGTCCATATCAATTTGAAGACTCTCCACATTCTCTTGATAGTTTAATGTCTTGTTTACCTCAGTGTCAATACCAAACTTAGTAGCAATACATCTGTTCTACCGTCCTGATCATTGATATCGATTGTAAACAGTTGAGGACCCAGCACTGGTCACTGTGTGACTCCACTCGTTACGTTCTGTCAAACTGGTTAAGACTGATTTATCTGGATTGCCTGCTTCCTGATAGATTACCAGTCCTCCCCCGTTCCTGTGGAGCACAGTCGAAGGATTGAATAAGAACGAGGAACAATGCAGCCCCTCAAGTCTGTTCCACCATTGAATACAATCATGGCTGATGTAATCGCCGGCTCAGGTCCATTCCCCTGCCTGCTCTCCAAACTCCTTCATTTACTCAATGTCCCAGCATCCCCTGCACACTGGGATAGAGAGCTGCACAGATTCACAACCCATTGAGAGAAGTAAGTTTCCCTCACGCCTGTTTTAAATCTGCTCTGCCTAACCCTAAAACTATGATCTCCTGTTCTAGTTTGTCCCAGATGAGGAAATTTCCACTCCACACTGACATTGTCAATCACCTTTAACATCCTCCAGGCCTCAATGAGGTCTCCTCACATTCTTCTGAACCTAGAGTGCATTGGCCTGATCTGCACGAACTCGCTTCAAAAGACAAATTCATCTCTGGAATCAATCTAAAGTAATTATTCTGAACTGCCTTCTTTGTAACAACATCCCTCCTGCAGTCAGGGCAACAAACATGAACACAGTATGTCAGTTACAGTCTCCATAATACCTTGCAGAATTGCAGTAATTCTTCCCTCCCTTTATAATCTATTCTTTTACAAGTAAATTCTGAAATTGCACTTGCTTTTCCCATTCCCTGCTGTACCTGCATATGAGATGCCTCTGCAAGTAAGGACTCTGAAGTTTCTCTCCATTTCCATAACATGTTGGATTCCTCTGATCAAAATGTTTAATCCCATATTATCCACGTTAAATTTTAGCCGCCAGATGTTGGCACATTCATCTCAACTGTTCATGCCCATTTGCAATTTTTCGACAATTCATTATATCAACCTACTTTTCCACTTGGTAAAAACAATAACTGCAGATGCTGGAAACCAGATTCTGGATCAGTGGTGCTGGAAGAGCACAGCAATTCAGGCAGCATCCAACGCGCAGCGAAATCGACGTTTCGGGCAAAAGCCCTTCATCAGGAATAAAGGCAGAGAGCCTGAAGCGTGGAGAGATAAGCTAGGGGAGCGTGGGGTGGGGAGAGAGTAGCATAGAGTACAATGGGTGAGTGGGGGAGGAGATGAAGGTGATAGGTCAGGGAGGAGAGGGTGGAGTGGATAGGTGGGAAAGGAACTAGGCAGGTCGGACAAGTCCGGACAAGTCAAGGGGACAGTGCTGAGCTGGAAGTTTGAAACTCGGATGAGGCGGTGGAAGGGGAAATGAGGAAGCTGTTGAAGTCCACATTGATGCCCTGGGGTTGAAGTGTTCCGAGGCAGAAGATGAGGCGTTCTTCCTCCAGGCGTCTTGTGGTGAGGGTGCGGCAGTGAAGGAGGCCCAGCACCTCAATGTCCTCGGCAGAATGGGAGGGGGAGTTGAAATGTTGGGTCACGGGGCGGTTTGGTTGATTGGTGCGGGTGTCTCGGAGATGTTCCCTAAAGCGCTCTGCTAGGAGGCGCCCAGTCTCCCCAATGTCGAGGAGACCGCATCGGGAGCAACGGATACAATAAATGATATTAGTGGATGTGCAGATAAAACTTTGATGGATGTGGAAGGCTCCTTTAGGGCCTTGGATAGAGGTGAGGGAGGAGGTGTGGGCACAGGTTTTACAGTTCCTGCGGTGGCAGGGGAAAGTGCCAGGATGGGAGGGGGGGTCGTAGGGGGGCGTGG
>NW_025214343.1:18618-22068 GCF_004010195.1 Chiloscyllium plagiosum | reverse complement strand
GGGAGTACGAGGTGACGCCAATGCAGTCATCAATGTAACGGAGGAAGAGGTGGGAGTGGTGCCGGTGTAATTACGGGAGATCAACTGTTCTACGTAGCCAACAAAGAGGCAGGTATAGCTGGGGCCCATACGTGTGCCCATGGCTACCCCTTTGGTTTCCACTTGTTTTAGTGTCAGCTGAAAATGTGGCTGTAGTGTTTTCTCTCCTCTCACCCAAGTAATACAATGGGTGGTAAATTGTTGGGTCATGTGGTCTGAACTCTATGGAATCCCAAAAGTTGCCAAACACTAACGAAACAACTATTCCATGTCTCTGCATTTTGTTGGCTCACCAGCCCTCTATCCAGGCGAATTACCTCCTCCCAAACCCATGTCCTATTTTACAGCTTAATATTTTGTGCAGCGTTTAATCAATGCCTTTCCAAAGTCCAGGTACTTTACTTCTCCAGGATCCCCATCGTCTACTTTGCATGTTACACCTTTAAAGAATTCGAGCAAACAAATAATCATCTTTAAAAAATGCTGATTCTGGTGTATACTGGTTTTACTTTGCAAATCTCTTGTTATTAATTAATTAATAATGGAGTCTCACAATTTATCTTAATTCCCAACAGAATGCTCACGACCTTTTATTGACAAGTGAAGATGATTATCCTAATTCCTAACTTTTCTATACACTCTACGTTCCCTTTACCGTGTTCCTCTCTAACAGGTTCAAAGCTTTAAAAGATATGCTCCAATCGCTGTGTAATAGACATGAGTGTCTGAATGGATTCACTCAGTTCCTGGTTCATACGCTCAATGGGCTGAATGTTCCCATGGTGTTCCTACATTATAGTCTCGATAGTCGGAATGTCCTGATTTACAGATTCAAGATCTGCTTCTCCTCCTCCTGATAATATGTCAGAAGCCTGAGAGATTGTGGAATCTTCCTGTTGCTGTGCAACATTTTGAGGGGCTCAAAGGTCTCTTCATATTCCTTCACAACAGGCTCAAGATACTGAACAATCACCTCCTACATCCCTGAAATGGGATTGAAGGAGTGATTTGTCTCCTCCTGTTCCCGTACAACAGACTCATGGATGAATTACCTCCAACCTTCCATAACATGTCTCAAATAATTTGGTCTCCTTCTTTAATTCTCGTCCTGAGTGGCCTCCTGTTATTCTAGTGTACCAATCTCTTCCAGTTCCTGTGTTAGAGACTTGAGGAGGCTGAATAGACTGATCCTGTTGCTGCATAAAAGTATACTGATGCCTCATGGCCCTCTCTGCGTGCAGTGTTATAGACTCGAGGGGCGGATTGGCCTCCTCCTGTAACTGTATATCAGGATTCAGGGGCTGAATAAACTCGTCCTGTTCTGGTGTAACAGGATCGAAGTCCTGAATACCCTTCTGCTGTTCCGGTGTTACAGGCTGGAGAAGTGGAATTGGCTATGTAATTGATTTCTGTTGCTGACTCTTTCTGGTGTTCTATTCAAAAATAAGGCCACTTTTCATTCTTGCAAACTCTACTGCGTATTGGATCAACCTGATGATCCTTTCCATGTAAGTTAACCTCTTCATTGCAGGAATCAGATGGAGGAAGCATTTCTGATCTGCTTCCAATATAGCAATATCCTTTCTTCAGTGAGGAGACTAAGTCTGTGCACACTACTCTAGATGTAATCTGATTATGACCCTGTACAGTAACAGCAACACTTTACCAGTCTGCTGTAAGGATCCCAGCCAGGTTAGAGCACGCTCAGCTGTCTGGGGGAATGCATAGCATTGTTGAACGATCATTGCCCTTCTCTACCCCACCAGCATAACGGGAGATCTGGTGAAAATGTCATAATAACATTTGAGAAGAATGAATAATGTGACGAGATTATCTCAACGTCCAAATAGCCTTCACCAAATATCTCACCTGAACCTACCATTGATCTCCCAAGAGGCCACATCACTCAGATTCCACACAATCTAGTAAGGTGAAGCTTGGAAACAGCAAGGAGAAGCAAAGATTGATGGAAGTTATATGTCAAAGTGAAAGTTGCAATACAAATGTTGGGTATGTTATATAACAGGAAATAAGATACCCAGGTTTGTTGGTACTGCAATAATACCAAACAGTTTCAAGCTACATCTAAACTGTGGTAATCCACGTGAATAATGATACTGAGAAAATGGATTTCATTAACGTATTTGAGATGGTTTCCTTTAACAGTATGTTGATCACTGAAGTAGAGGTGAGGCTGTTTTGAAATTGATGCTATGTGATCAGAAGAGCCAATTGCAAACCCTGTTGAAAAGGAGGTTTCGGGAATAGTAATAACAATATATTGAATTTTATATGACGGCTGAATACAAAACAGTTGTTTTTGAAATTGTAGTTATCAACCTAAGTCATGCAATTCACGAAAGTATGAGGCGCAAATCAGTTGCAGTGAATTGGAGAAGTACATGAAAAAGATTTACTGGAAGACAGACAATGGTTGTTGTTTAAATAAACACTTTAAAATGTACAATGCACACATGTCCACCACAGTTCAAACAGCAAAGGGGTAAGCTGATTTAACAATAGTTCACAAAAGAAGTGAAAGATTGCATTAGATCAAAGGAAGCAGCTCAGAAAGATTTCAGATATTGTTGTAAGTCATGGATTCAGAGACATTTGAGGGCCAATGAACTGATAATGAAATTTAAAAAAAGAATCAAACTAAAAAGAAACATTAGAATGACCAAACGTTTCTCTCGATACTTGATGGGAAAGTGAAGGCAAGGGCATGTGTGGAATGGGGAATATCCACACGAGATAATTTCTTGCAGAGAACTTGGAAATTACAGAGAAACTAAACAGTTACTTTCATGCCAATCTTATTAGAGACAAGATTAACTGATGGAGAAACTCAATTTGTGTTCTCCAGTGATTGCCAAAATTAAAGGAGATCGCAGTGAAGCTTAGAAAGTTCACACAGAGAGACGGACTGACAAAGGGGGATGGAGACGTGTTGCCAGGCAAGGTTAGGGAGAGTCCCAAAATGTTATCCCCGTTTATCAATCAGAACAAAATAACCAGGACACAACTAGGGACCATTAGAGACCAAGGAGCACTCTGTGTGTGAAGCTGGAGAACATTGATCGATTGTTACATGAAAGCTCCATATCTGTTTTACTTGGAGAAGGAAGATGCAGGGACAGAATTCAAAAAGATGGGTTGGGAAGCTCTTGAACAGACTGATATAAGATGGGAGCAGGGATTGGAGGCTTTGGCTGGTATAAAATTGGACTGATTGCCATGTCTGGATAAGTTGCATTGCAGGCTGCTGTTGAGACAAAGGAGAAAAGGCGCTGACACAAATTTTTAAGTCGAATCTGGCTACAGGGAAGTTGGAGTTGCCAGATGACTGGAGAACAACGAATATGGTCCCACTTTACAGAAATGATGGTGCAAATAGCCTGACTGTTAATC
>NW_025214343.1:13550-18292 GCF_004010195.1 Chiloscyllium plagiosum | reverse complement strand
GGTGGCAGTGAGGAGGAAGGCCTTATGTTACAGGAAGATACAGATGGAATGGTCAGATGGTCAGATGGAATATAACCCTGATAAACATGTGTTGAAGAAATGGGGGTATACAATGAATTGCAGCACACTAAGAAGCTGAGAGGGCGTTCCTCCACAGATCCCTGAATGTGACGGTACAGGGTAATAGGTTAGGGAAAAAATGAGGACTGCAGATGTTTGAGATCAGAATCAAGAAGTGGAGTTCTGGTAAAGCACAGTCAGTCAGGCAGCATTCAAGAGTCGATGTTTCGAGCATAATCTTTTTATCAGGATTGGTGACCACATTCCTGGTGAAAAGCATATTCTCAAAAAGTCGACTTTCCTGATTCTCAGAAGCTGGATGATCTGCTGTGCTTTTCCAGCAATATACTTTTTGCTGAAGTTAATACGTTAGTTAACAAGGCAGAGGCAACCGTAGGCAGAGCCTTCATTCACCGACGTATAGATTGTCAGAGCTATACAAGTCTATGGTTAGGCCATGTTGGAACACTGTACGTAGTTCTGGGAGACATATTGCAGGAAGGATGTGATTGTAGTGGAGGGGTGCAGAGGAGATTCACCGGGATGGTCCCTGGGATGGAGCATGTCAGCTATGGAGAGAGGCTGGATAAGCTCGGGTTGTTTACTTTGGAGCAGAGAAGGCTGAGGGAGAGGTGATTCACAAGGAAAATATTACGAGGGGGATTTCCAGAAAGATTTTTGCTGAAGTCCCAAACCCAGTGTTCAAAATCATATCTTATGGGATTGTGGCAAATATTTGGACATGGTTACAGAATGGGACAGCTGGCAGGAAAGAGTGAGTAAAAGTTTTTGATTTTGATTTTATGAACAGGTGTATTTTCCAGGATAAATACAATAAAATACAGTGAAATGCTTTCACTTGTTGCCACAAAATGGTGCAATTTTGGATAATTGAAGACAATAGAATAAACAGAGGATACAGCCTGAAGATAATTTATGGGTTGAGAGACAGCTCGTCATCATCGACCACCCTTGCAACCCAACATTTCATGACAGCTTCAACCCCATCTACACCAGACCCCAGCAACATCGAAGTTGCTGATCCTCAGGCACCATCTTTCCCACTGGACAGATACTCCTCCATCACCAGCTCATTGTCTCCTCTGCCAGGCCATTCCAATGTCAGAGCCATGTCTCTTACTGCTGGGCCCACCTCATCGATGTTAGCATCATGGCCGTCCACTATCCGCTTCACACAACCAGTGCAGGACCCAACCAACAACAAGTCTCCAATCTTCAGGCATCGCCTTTTGCTGCTGGGCCCTATCTCACTCAGGTTGACTCTGCTGATATTTCAGCTGCCAATTCCAGGTCATGTGCTTGCTCCAGAAAAGTAAGTGAGGGCTCACTCTCCTCCGCATTGGGCTTAGCTTGAGTTCCAAACCCTGGGTCCAGCTTGAGGTCAGTAAATTACAAAAAGAAAGGAGGAGAAAATAAGAAATAGAAAGCAGGTCAACAAAGGAGCCCCTGGACCGGAAAAACAGGAATAAAAGGATCCTTTTATTGGAGATAAAGGTTCGTGGAGTATCTCAGGATTATGTCCTTGGGTCTCAGCTATTCGCAAACACCTTAAACATTTGGTTGATGGAATCAATTGCAACATATCTCACTCTGCTCTGGGAGAAATGCATTGAGGAGTTTCTCGGGCCATGATAAGAACGCGGGAGGCTCACTGCGTTGAATGACCTTCTCCTTTCCCAATGTTTCTCCGTAGTCTGTAGATAAGCACTATCAATGTTGTCACAAGCTCTCAGATGTTAGGAAGGAGGTCTCTGCAGGGTTACCAGGCCTGTATTTCCCTTTTCTGATGCAGAAGCTGGTGCCGGGTGTTCTGACCAGCTTTATCCTTTAAGAGCAGTTTGACACAATTGAGTGTTTTGCTTGGTCATTTCAGAGACCATTGAAGAGTATATCACATATCTGTGTGTCTGGAGTCACTTTCAGGCCAAACCAGAAAAACACGGGAGATTCACTTCCTGAAAGTACATTGGAGAAGCAAATTGGTGTTTATAATTGACATTGGCTTCAAGGTCATATGGAGAAAATGCAACATGCTGGAGAAGCCACTGCTTATTGGTCCCTCTCTTTCCTGTTCCTTCTCGCAGCAATGTATGAGAGGTGAAAACCGTTCAGGCATCTTTATCATTCATGTAGGATTACTGTTAAGGAATCATTGGCATCTCACTACTGCCTAAAATCAAAGGTAATTCAGCCGAATCCGACTGTTCCAGAAATAAATCTGAGCAGAACAACCTCAGAGGCAGAATAACATTTAATTATGTTGTGGTTCTGTTCGCCGAGCTGGAAGTTTTTGTTGCAAACGTTTCATCCTGAGAGAGGGAGAGAGCGGGAGAGAGGGATAGCGGGAGAGAGAGAGAGGGAGAGCGGGAGTGCAGGAGAGCTGGAGAGAAGGAGAGAGTGGAAAAGTGGGAGAGAGTGAGAGCGGGAGATCGGGAGAGCGGGAGATCGGAAGATCGGGAGAGCGGGGGAGATGGAATATGGAGAAAGCGGGAAAGCGTGAGAGCGTGAGAGCGGGAGAGAGGGACAGGGGGAGATCTCCCGCTCTCACGCTGTCATGCGCTCTCACTCTCTCATCTCTCCCTCTCTCCCTCTCTCCCGCTCTCCCTCTCTCCCACTGTGTATGTCTTAGTGTGTGTGTCTGTGTGTATGCACGGACTGCATCTCAGAATGCATTCAAAGATAAATATTAATGTACATATTTGTCCAAACTATTTGCACTTTATTTTTCCATCTTAGCTTTGAGTAACTTTGCTTTGGTGAATTATTTTTTGCAAATGTAAGATATCGAGCTGACTTGTCCCCAGCAAAGCACCTGTTATAGTCTGTAATCTATATCATTGGTCATATCATCAACCTGGTTACATTTAAAATTTATCATGATCAATGGAGGAACGGGACTAGAAAATGAAACAGTGGTCAGTCCAACCCCAGTCTGAACACGGATGAGGAGAATTTCACAAAGGGTTGTTTGAGTGGGAATGCTCTTCCCCAGAAGTTTGTGGTGCCTGTGTGTTTGCATTTAGTCAAAGCATTTAGATATTGGACAGTAAATGACAATGAACTACAGATATGGAAGTGGGGCTGAGAACACATCCAGATCAGCCACGACCTTACTGCCTAGTTGAGAAGGCTTAAAGTGTCTAATGACGCACTCCTACTCCTCAGTCCAACGTCCCTATGTTCCATTCAGTTCCTCAAAACTGCAAGACAGGAGCATTTGGAGTTCATTTACTCCGATAACCTGGTGCTCAGAAACAGAGGAGACCATTCAGTGACTGAAGACTCGAGAGTGTAGCGCTGTAAAAGCACAACAGATCAGGCAGCATCCGAGGAGCAGGAGAATCGCCGTTTCTGAGCATAAGCTTCTGCCCGAAACGTGGTTTCAACAGAATACACGGACGACATTCAATCAATTGAAACTATTGGATAAGAATAGGGTAGCCCATTCAGACCCTCCTGCCTATGACATAAGGAGGGAAGGAGTGTAGTCAGCACATCGAGTTGTTAAACAGGAACGGAGTCGCCAAGTCAGGTCCTTGAGCTGCTTCCAGTTGACCAGGAGGTGGCCATTCAGCCTATCGAACCACTTGTGCATAAATAGGAAGATGTCTTTGATGCCCCAACATGACAAAGAGTGAAGCAGAGTCTACACAGATAGACTGCTCTATGTTGTTCCTCCTGGTTCCTTTGCTCACGGTACACATGTGTCACTTTAACTTGGTTTGCTGAACGTGAGAGAGAAAAGTGAATGGTTTGTGCCAAGTCTCAAGGAAATGCCTTCTATCTCCCAGAAGACATTATTGCACTCCTATAGAGGTCAGAAGCTGGTGAGAATGGCGAACTATTTCAGGAGTAAGGCATTAAAGCTGCTGATAGATTTATGAACAGTGCAGAGACACAATCAACTGCACATTGAGACGGTGAGAATTCATTCAGAGCCTGGAGCTCCCTCTCAACCTACATGGGGTCTCCACATTGGTACGTGAACTACTGGGAATTACATGTCATGGGGAAAATGAATTTTTTCACAAAATCACCATCTTCTTTCTGGACACAATAAATGTTAGTCCATAATCTTCATGTTTGAATGTAATCGCTTGTTATTCTCTCGCTGTGCTACGTATTTCGCTGGATTATACTCTTATATCTTTTATCAGTTAATTATCGTTTACACAATGTAATTCAATAATGTGTTTGCAAAGGTGGAAACATCTTATTGCACAGTTTGTATGCCTTTACTTTTTTAGATTTGTTGTAGCCTTAGCCAAAAAGAAAATGTTTTGTTTACTGAACAGTTTTAGGCAACTGTCTGTGTGGCGTTTGCACATTGTCCCCGTGTCTGCGTGGGTTTCCTTCGGGTGCTACGGTTTCCTCCCACAGTCTAAAGATATGCTGGTTAGGTGAAATTGCCATACTAAACTGCCCACAGTGTCAGGGA
Source organism: Chiloscyllium plagiosum (assembly GCF_004010195.1). Classification (NCBI taxonomy): domain Eukaryota; kingdom Metazoa; phylum Chordata; class Chondrichthyes; order Orectolobiformes; family Hemiscylliidae; genus Chiloscyllium; species Chiloscyllium plagiosum. The sequence continues at coordinate 13,773 of NW_025214343.1, read as the reverse complement.
TGAATAGAGGGTAGGGGAATGGGTCGTGGGGGGTTACTCTTCGGAAGTTCGATGTCGACTTGTTGGGCCGAAGGGCCTGTTTCCATACTGTAAGTAATCCAAAAAAAAGTGACCTGTTTATCGGGATTCAAGGGTTAGACATAGTATGTATTTTTAATGGGCTAAGAAACAGAAATGAATAGAACACAGTGACTGTGGAGACTGACGAGGAGTAAAGTGACAT
>NW_025214343.1:5326-12637 GCF_004010195.1 Chiloscyllium plagiosum | reverse complement strand
GTTAGGTTCTTCACTCAGCGAGTCGTATGTTCATGGAATGCCCTGCCAGTAGCAGTGGTGGACTCTCCCTCTTTATGGGCATTTAAGCGGGCATTGGATAGGTATATGGAGGATAGTGGGTTAGTATAGGTTAGGTGGGCTTGGATCGGCGCAACATCGAGGGCCAAAGGGCCTGTACTGCGCTGTATTCTTCTATGTTCTATGTTCTATGTTCTATGTTAATAAAAATGCAGAAAACTGTGGACCTGCTCAGTGGGTCAGAGAGAATACATGCAGACAAACAGACAAACAATTCAAGCTAAGTTATGCTTTCTTTTATTGGTCATAGTATTGAGTATAGAAATTGGCAGGTCATGTTGCAGCTGTACAGGGCATGGTTAGGCCACTTTTGGAATATTGCATACAATTCTGATCTCCTTCCTATTGTAAGGATATCGTGACACTTGAAAGGATTCAGAAAAAAATTACGAAGATGTTGTCAGAGTTGGAGAATTTGAACTATAGGAGAGGCTGAATAGGCTGGGGCTGCTTTCCCTGGAGAGTCTGAGGCTGAGGGGTGAACTTATGGAGGCTTATAAATCATGAGGGGCATGGATAGAGTAAATAGTCACGTTCGTTTCCCTGGAGTGTAGAGTATAGGTTTAGAGTGAGAGGGGAAAGATATAAAAGAGACCTAAGGGACAACTTTATCATGCAGAAGGTGGTGTATGAATGGAATGAGCTGTCAGAGAAAGTGGTGGAGGCTGATCCAATTACAGCATTTGAAAGGCATCTGGATGGGTATATGAATAGGAAGGGTTTAGTGGGATATGGGCAAAGTGCTGGCAAATTGGTCTAGATTAGGTTTAAGATATCTGGTCAGCATGGATGCGTTGAACCGAAGGGACTGTTTCTGTGCTGTAAATCTCTATGGCTCTATAAGTCTATCATTGAAGTACAAACAAAAGAAATATATATTGGAATAACCTAACTCTATTGGAAAACTTAACTGAAGGAAAGATTATTCAATGACTAAACAGTAACTCTTTCAACGGTGGTCATTCTCGAGTTAATACACCCAGATGGTTTTGCAGCGATTCTTATCCTCGAAAGTCTTTGCACCTTTTAGGAGGTCTTGAGTATTTTCCAATGGATCGATCACTTTTGGTCACCTTAATTGATCGTACCCAACAAGGTTTAGGCACACTGATGACAGGATGGCCTTTAGGTGCCCATTACTGGAGGTGCTGGGTACACGTGACCTCCTCCAAATAAGAGTGTGAGGTGCCTCCATGTCTCGTAGACACATCAATGTTTCCAGTTGTGCTTGGGATGACATCCCATTGTCTCATTCAAACTCAAATTCCGGTGGGTATTGCAGGGTCTGCGGTGACTAAGTTGTTTGGAAATTGTATGCAATTAGATGCAGCCTGTCTGCATTCTGCAGGATGTTAATTAACCCAGTCACTTTGGTAAAGGCTGGCTTTCATTTTCCAGCATCCTTTAATCCTTGTCCACTTTTATCAAATTCCGACATAAATCAATTATTTTAAGTGGCCTGTGCGGCCAAGTAATCCTGAATGGGAAACGTGACGGATCACATTATAAAAGACCAACCACTCGGCGGTGAGCAAACGATAATCCAAGCTCAAGTAAAGCACCATACCTATTTAAATAACTAAACTCTTCCAGGTAGTGTAGCAAATTAAAATAAATAATGACATTGGAGAAATGGACAAATATAAACATTTTCACAGTGAAAATTATAATTGCCAAATGTTATAAAGTCATACAATAAAAAAGTCATTAATAATGATAAAGAAAATTGAACCAACATTATTCACACACGATGGTAACTAAGATTCCTTCGCCCTTACCAAATATTTACAAGGTTTCAATAAGCTCAGGGCGACCGCGAGTGTATTGGGGTGGACACATTCAGTTTGTTTGATAGTTTATCCTCCGGGTAAATTTAATGGTGTGGTATACCAAGGTAACTAGAATTAACAATACAGATCATTCTGCGACAAGGCCGACCCAGGGATGGATCTGTATGTTGCAGCACCATTGCTAGAAATCCTCCCACCAAGTCGTTATTTTAATCTCCTTTCTTCACTGTTTGGCTCCGTGGGTCTGCTGTCCCACCTTAGATTAGATTAGATTACTTTTTTTTTAGATTACTTACAGTGTGGAAACATCCCCTTCGGCACAACAAGTCCACACCGAACCTCTGAAACGCAACCCACCCAGAGTAATTCCACTACATTTACCCCTATCTAACACTATATGGCCAATTTAGCATGGTCAATTCACCTAAACTGCCCATTTTTTGGCTGTGGGAGGAAACTGGAGCCCCCAGCGGAAACACACGCAGACACGGGGAGAATGTGCAAACTCCACACGGTCAGTTGCCTGAGGTGGGAATTGAACCCGGGTCTCTGGCACTGTGAGGCAGCAGTGCTAACCACTGTGCCACCGTGGGGAAGATTCTATTGGCTGTGACCAATCCAGCTCGACGCTGTTGTACCTCCTCTTGTACCTCCTCCAGCAGGGGCTCGGGGACGGTGTCATACTTCTCCAGATATTCCCCCAGAGACTGCTAGAGTTCCTCACTCACATTGAATACGTCCCTCTCCCTTTTATGCTTATTCATGAGCTGGATTTGGCCTGTGCTAGCAGACATGTGTGCCCTAATGCTGAGTGTGCTGTTGGTGGTATTATATTGAGCTGTGCCATACCGATAAGGGCAAGTGAGGTTGAGAGGCCATACTGCCCTTCCCTTGTTGGCTATTTGGGTTTATGTCGGTGTTGATTTTTATCCAAAGTGGTCCCTATGAGCCTTCCATCCTTATCTACTATGTACGATGGGGTATCGTAATATGCTATCCATAGGTCCTCGTGAATAGTGCCTATGTTTTCTACTTCGAACACTCTTAGTCCAATTCTGTCATGCGTAATTATTTGGAGTCCTAATGCTACCCAGGAGTCCCTTTCAAGTCATCATTGAATCAAACCTTGGTCAGTTGTCTCAGTTGGCAGTCCGGGAGAAAGTTAAGACTGCAGATGCTGCAGAGTCAGAGTCGAAAAGTGTGGTGCTGAAAAAGAACAGCAGGTCTGGCGCATCTGAGGAGCAGGAAAGTTGACATTTCAGGCATAAGCCCTTCGTCAGGAATGTTGGCACTCTGATAATTTGGGGTGTTTCTTTCCCCGAAATAAATGTTCCATATTGGTGTCTATGAGCCTCCATCCCTCTGTACTGCAAATGGTAGAGTATCATTATGTCGTATCCATAGGTCCGCGTGAATAGTGCTTATGTTCGTGGTTGATCCAGGATGCAACCTGCCTCTGTCTCACCTGATCAAGATTTCCCTCAACTGTATTATCATCCATTGTCCGTACATGCTGCACAGGGTCCGGTTGTGTTGTCTGCCGGTATCTTCTAATTTCCCTTTTATTATTTGGTTGATTGTTGCAGCATGTCCTTCCCGCACACCTACCATAAGACGACTGGCTTTATTTTCCTCCTCTACCTGCTCGGCATCCTGACAATTATTCTTATGAATTGTGGCGAAAGTCTGTTTTACTTGTCGAGTCAGGATTCGGAGTTCATTGTCCAGGTCGGCCAAATCCAGGGCATTAGGTGTTGATTAGCCTGCGACCTGTGCTGTCGCTAAATCATTCAGCATTTCACTTCGATGCCATTTTTCTGTCTGAGTTTTGGTTATCCTCTGTCCCTATCTCTCGTCCCAATAACTGATGGGTCAAATGGAGTTGTAGTCTTCTGAGTTGAGGAGAGCACCAGTCTGGCAGTTGTGTTCCTGCTCAATGTCCCATCACAGGTTCCAATTTATGGTGGATGGCATCGTGTAAACCTTTCTCAATTGGCTCTAAAACTAGTCTGTTTTATGGTCCGGGGTAGCATCAGGACACACGGGTTGGGCTATCTCTGTAGTTGGTTTCAGGCCATTCCGTATTTCATACAGAGCAAACTTCCCTCTTGTGAGTTTCCTGGGACATTTCTGCGTGAGTCCCAATCCCTTTTCTGAGTCGTTTGCTCAGCATCCAATCTCAGGACACCCATTGCTTGACAATCTCCACCAATTCAGGGTTACCGTTAAGGTTTGTAGCTCAGTGCCAGTCACTTTAGCTGTGGCGAAGCTGGGAAGTTGGTTTGCAGACATTTCCTCCCCTGTCTTGGTGACATCTTCAGTGCTTTAGCGCCTTCTGTGAAGCGCTGCTGTACTATGTCTTTTGGAGTTTATTTGGTTTCATTCCTGTTGCTTCCAATTGCTGGTTCAGATAGCTCGTGTAGTGCTGCAACCAGCAACTGAGGATGTAGGAACGGAACAAAATAAACTCCAGAAGGCACAGCACAGCAGCGTTTGACAGGAGGCTCCAAAGCACTGAAGATGTCACCTAGACAGGGGACAAAACGTCTGCAAATCAACTTCTCAGCTCAGCCATCTTACCCACAACTACCACAATACCCACCAGTCACCCGTTATTTCAACGTTCAGGTAACAATCACCTGAGCTTCCATTTGTGTTTTTATACACTGCCCACTGATTGGTGCATCCAAACGTTATACTCTTATTGGGGTGCACGCGTAATGCGCCATCCTCACATTCGCCTGCATCCAGTGGGCCCAACTAAAAATATCCTGGAGATATCCAGTGGGCTAAACCATAAATATCCTGGGGACATCCAGTGGGCCAAAGCATAAATATGCTGGGGGCACCAGTGGGTGCAACCATAAATATCCTGGGGACATCCAGTGGGCGCAACCATAAAAATCCTGCGGATATCCAGTGGGCCAAGTCATAAATATTCTGGGGCCATCCAGTGGGCACAACCATAAATATCCTGGCGACATCCTGTGAGCGCAACCATCAATATCCTGCAGACATCCAGTGGGCCAAACCATAAATATCCTGGGACCATCCAGTGGGCACAACCACAGATATCATGGGGACATTCAGTGTGCCCAACCATAAATATCCTGGGGACATCCAGTGGGCGTAACCATAAATATCCTGCGGACATCCAGTGGGCCAAGCCATAAATATCCTGGGGACATCCAGTGAGCCAAGCCATGAATGTCCTGGGAACATCCAGTGGGCTTCGCCATAAATATCGTGTGGACATCCAGTGGGCCAAGCTATAAATATCCTGAGGACATCCAGTAGGCCAAACCATAAATATGCTGGGGGCACCAGTGGGTGCAACCATAAATATCCTGGGGACATCCAGTGGGCGTAACCATAAATATCCTGCGGATATCCAGTGGACCAAGCCATAAATATCCTGGGGCCATCCAGTGGACACAAACGTAAATATCCTGGGGACATTCAGTGTGCCCAACCATAAATATCCTGAGGACATCCAGTAGGCCAAACCATAAATATGCTGGGGGCACCAATGGGTGCAACCATAAATATCCTGGGGACATCCAGTGGGCGTAACCATAAATATCCTGGGGCCATCCAGTGGGCCAAGCCATAAATATCCTGGGGCCATCCAATGGGCACAACCATAGATATCCTGGGGACATCCAGTGGGTGCAACCATAAATATCCTGCGGACATCCAGTGGGCCAAGCCATAAATATCCTGGGAACATCCAGTGGGCCAAGCCATAAATATCCTGAGAACATCCAGTCAGTCAAACCATAAATATCCTGGAGACATCCAGTGGGCCAAGCCATGAATATCCTGGAAACATCCAGTGGGCTACGCCATAAATATCGTGTGGACATCCAGTGGGCCAAGCTATAAATATCCTGGGAACATCCAGTGGTCAAAGCCATAAATATCCTGGGGATATCCAATGGGCCAAGCCATAAATATCCTGGGGGGAACCGGGTTCAATTCCAGCCTTGGGCGACGTTCTGTGTGGACTTTGTACATTCTCCCTGTGTTGTCACTTCCTTCAAATCAGGCTGCGAGGTGCTTCTATGTCTGGTGCACACCTTGATGGTCCCGATTATCCTGGCGATGACATCAGGTTGTCACATTCAAACCGAAATCTGTGTGGGCACTGTAGGGTCTGAAGCAACCAGGTTGTTTGCAGCCTGTCTGTGAGTAGCTATAGTGTTCAAAAGTGCAAAGTCTGATGAAGGGCTTACTCTCCTCGGATGTTGCCTGACCTGCTGTGCTTTCAGTGCCACACGTTTTGATTCTGACTCTCCAGCATCTGCAGTCCTCACATTCTCCTGTTGGTTGCTGCAGCCTGTCTGCATTCTGCATCATGTTGGTCAGCACTGTTATTTTGTTCAAGGCTGGTTCCCATTTTACAGCCTGCTTTAATCATTGTCCATCCTTTGTAACTCCATGATAAGCTCATTATTTTACATCATAAGTTCATTATTTTCCTTTATAAATTCATTACTTTGAGTGGGCCGTCCGGCCACAATATGGAATAAATATCAAACACAGTTACATGATTCAAAGTGATTGAAGTAATAAAATAATAACTAATACATTGATATACCATGATTTGTGTTTGTGTATCAGTCTGCGAATGCACATTGGCTTACATCAATTATTTTGTGTGATTCTTTGACAGCCCTATAAATTTCAGAGTTATCTTTTGGTATTAAATCTACTGGTATAACTTTTTTTTTGTTGAACGTACCCGCTAGTAATTTCCCTCTGTTCCCTTTCAGAGTTTATATTTAATTTAGATTTTCTGTTGGGCTTTCTTTTGTTTTAGGATTTTTTTGTCATGGTAAGAATCTTTTTTTTACTGTTCCTTGCCCTATATGCTTAATGACACCAATATGGCTCCCGATCTGGAAATATGACGATTTATATTGTTGGATCATGTCTGCGCTGTGCCTCCAGGAGCTCACTTTTAAAATCTTCCAACTGATTTGTCCTTATTTTCTCTTCAAGATCCAATTCAAATTAATCAGATAATCTCTGAGATTCTTCATATTTGGCTGCAACAAAATTTGAGGCTTGACCATTGTTGTCATTGTCTTGTTCCATATTTATACTCAACATAAAAGTGTTAACGTCGCTGGCTCAAAAACACTCCCTCCCAGCCAATTCATCCATAAACCCAACATCATTTTAGAAGGTTAATTCTAGAATTGCTGTCCCTGTCGTGGGCTAACGTGTGCTAAATCGGTTGGTGAAATAGGATTCAAGAACTCTATGTTCTCATTCCCTTTCACTCTGTTCATAGGTTTCGAGGAGGTTGAGAGTAGTGAGGTCAGAAATAAGGTTTCAAGGTCGCAAGAATGCACAGACAAGCAGGAAGGTGGTTTAAAGTGTGTTTACTTAAACGCCAAGAGCATCCAGAATAAGGTGGGTGAGCGTGCAGCATGGC
>NW_025214343.1:0-4606 GCF_004010195.1 Chiloscyllium plagiosum | reverse complement strand
CCAGCATCATTTCAGAAGGTTAATTCTAGAATTGCTGTCCCTGTCGTGGGCTAACGTGTGCTAAATCGGTTGGTGAAATAGGATTCAAGAACTCTATGTTCTCATTCCCTTTCACTCTGTTCATAGGTTTCGAGGAGGTTGAGAGTAGTGAGGTCAGAAATAAGGTTTCAAGGTCGCAAGAATGCACAGACAAGCAGGAAGGTGGTTTAAAGTGTGTTTACTTCAACGCCAAGAGCATCCGGAATAAGGTGGGTGAGCGTGCAGCATGGCTTGTCACCTGGGACTTCGATGTTGTGGCCATTTTGGAGACATGGTAGAGCAGGGAGAGGAATAATTGTTGCAGGTTCTGGGATTTAAATGTTTCAGGATGAACAGGGTAGGTGGTGAAAGATGGGGAAGCATTGTTAGTCAAGTACAGCATCAGCAGGAAGGACGTTTGATGACTCATCTACTGGGGTAATATGAGCTGAGGATCGAAACAGGAATTGAGAGTTTCTGTTGGGAGTTTCCGAAAAGCCTCCGAAAGTTCCAGAGATGTAGCAGAAAGGATAGCAAAGATAATTCTGGATAAGAGCGAGAGCAACAGGGTAATTGATATGGAGGACTTTAACTTCCCAAATATTGACGGGAAATGCGCTAGTTCGGGTACTCTAAATGGGTCAGTTTTTGTCCAATATGTGCACGTGTGATTTCCTGACACAGCATGCAGACAGACGAAGAAAGGGGTGAGGCCACATTGGATTTGGTACTGGGTAATGAATCCGGCCAGGTGTTAGATTTGCAGGTGGATGGGCACTTTAGTGACAGTGACCACAATTCAGTTATGTTTACTTTTGCAATGGAAAGGCAGAGGTATAGGCTGCAGCTCAAGAATTATGGCTGGGACAAAGGCAATTATGATGTGGTTAGGCAAGATTTAGGATGCTAAGGATGGAAAAGGAATCTGCAGGGGATGGGCACAACTGAAATGTAGAGCTTATTCAAGGAATATTTACTGTAGGTCCTTGATAAGTATGGACCTGTCAGGCAGGGAGGAGGTGGATGCGCCAGGGAGCTGTGGTTTACAAAAGAAGTCGAAGCTCTTGTCAAGAGGAGTAAGGAGGCTTATGGTAGGATGAGACGTGAAGACTCAGTTTGGGCACTTGAGAGTTATGTTAGTCAGAAAAGACTGAAATAACACGTTATGAAGAGCCCGGACGGGACATGATAAGTCGACAGCAGGTAGGATCAAGGAAAAGCTGAAAGCTTTTTATAGGGATATCAGTAAGATTAGGGCCAATCAAGGACAGTAGTGAGAAGTTGTGCGTGGAGTCTGAGGAAATATGCGAGGCTCTAAATGAATATATTTTGTCAGTATTCACACTGGATAAAGACAATGTTGTCAAGGGGAATGCTGAGATACAGGCTCCTAGACGAGATGTGATTGAGGTTCACAGGAGGAGGTGTTAGCAATTCTGGAAAGTGTGAAAATAGGTAAGTCTCTTGGTCCAGATGGGACTAATCCTAGGATTCTCTGGGAAGCCAGAGAGGAGATAGCAGAGCCTTTGGCTTTGATCTTCATGTCATCATCGTTTACAGGTTTGGTGCCAGAATGGAGGATAGCAAATGTTGTTTCCTTGTTCAAGAAGGGGAGTAGATAAAGCTCTGGTAATTACACACCAGTGAGCTTTACTTCTGTCGTGGATACAGTGTTGGAAAGGATTATACGAGAGAGGATTTATAAGTATGTGGAGAGGAACAATTTGATTTAGGATAGTCAACATGGTTTTGTGAAGGGTACGTCATGCCTCACAAACCTTATTGAGTTCTTTGAGAAGGTGACCAAACAGATGGATGAGGGTGAAGCGGTTGATTTAGTGCATATGGATTTCATTAAGGCATTTGATAAGGTTCCCCACAGTAGGCTATTAGAAAATACAGAGGCTTGGCATTTTTGGGTGATTTGGTGGTTTGAATCAGAAATTGGCTAGCTGAAAGAAGACAGAGGGTGGTGGTTGATGGGAAACTATCATCCTGCATTTCATTTACTAGTGGTGTACCGCAAGGATCAGTTTTAGAGCCACTGCTGTTGGTCATCCTTAAAAATGAACTGGATGAGGGCGTAGAAAAATGGGTTAGTAAATTTGCAGATGACACTAAGGTCGGTGGAGTTGTGGACAGTGCAGAAGGATGTTGCTCGTGACAGAGGAACATAGATAAACTGCAGAGCTTGGCTGAGAGGTGGCAAATGGAGGCGATTCATTTTGGAAGGAGTAACAGGAATGCAGCTTACTGGGCTAGTGTAGATGAACAGAGAGATCTTGGTATCCATGGACATAGATCCCTGAAAGTTGCCACCCAGGTAGATAGGGTTGTTAAGAAGGTGTACAGTGTTTTAGATTTTATTGGTAAGGGGATTGAGTTTCAGACCAATGACATCATGTTGCAGCTGTACAAAGATCTCGTGCGGCCGCACTTGGAGGATTTTATGCAGATCTGGTCGTTGTATTATAGGAAGGACATAGCAGCCGTGGAAATGGTACAGAGGAGATATACCTTGATGCTGACTGATATGGAAAGAAGGTTTCATGGGGACAGGTTAAGGGATTTGAGGCTGTTTGCATTCGTGAGAAGAAGGTTAAGAGGTTACTTAATAGACATATATAAGCTGATCGGGGATTAGATAGTGTGGACTGTGAGAGCCTTTTTCCTCGAATGGTGATCGTTAGCACAAGCAGACATAGCTTTAAATTGAGGGATGAAACATATAGGCCAGATGTCAGAGGTAGTCTCTTCACTCAGAGAGTAGTAAGGGCGTGGAACACCCTGCATGCAATACTAGTAGACTCGCCTAACGTTAAGGGCACTTAAATGGTCATTGACTAAAACATATGGATGAATATGGAATAGTGCAGGTTCGATGGGCTTCAATCCTGTTTCACAGGTTGGCACGACATCGAGGGCCGAACGGCCTGTACTGTGCTGTACTTTTCTATGTTCTGATACTTGAGGGTCATAAATCATGTGGATCACAGATTCGATAGACCTGGATGCTGTCTGGTGTGGAAGGAAGGACGGGCACAAATAAGTGTGTGAAAAGGTTAGTGTACAATTTTTTGGGGGGAGCCATAAACTTGATGGTTGCAAAAGTTTGAATGGGGGAGGCAGGGCAATTCCAGACTGGGGTGGCAGGAGGGAGAGTGTGAAGAGTGCGCGCTGCGGGAGTAAAAGGGCAGAGAGAGCAAAGAGAGAGAGAAGACAATGATAAAAGGAAAGAGTGAGCGAGAAATTGAGAGGCTTCCAATAAGAAAGAAAACAAAAAAAGAGAGCGAAGAGGAGAGAATAGCAGAAAGGGATAGAAGCATATACGCATAGAAGGAGAGAGACAAAGGGAGATGCTGCCAGTGAGGGGGATGGGGAGAACAAGAGGGAATTAAAGATAAAGATAAAGAGAGAAATGACAAATGATAATTGTTCAGAAGTATCTGAATATGAGTCAATTCAATCGCTGGATTCCTGGCTGATTTAGAAGCCAATTTGATATTTATGTTCCAAATACGAAATACAGGTGTAAATGTTGTAGTTTATCATTGAGTGTAATCTTCTTTATTCTCGCTTTGGTCTCTCGAAAAGGGCGATGCAGACACTTGAAGTTGGGCCTGACAACTACACTGTGAACAATGATGAGACCATCCAGGTTGCTTCTGATCGAGATGGTTTCATGTATTTGCTCAGTGGGAAGTTTGATCTCTGTTCACAAGAAAAGGGTCCAGAAGAAGAGCTTGGGAATGTGAGACTGAACATCAAGCAGAAAGCCTTGCTTAATCCAAAATACAGAGTCTGATTTCTAAACCAAAAAGTTGCATTGAGCAATGCTGCATGGATTCAGTTTTTATTTCTTTGGGAGCTGTGGTGTACAGTTTTGGACAGGTGGGGAGTCCGGGCCAAATGTTGAAGTTCTTCTGGTTGCAGTGGGAATCCAACTGGTAGTATGGTGATCGGATTCACTGGGTTCTCTATACCCAGCCATTGTATTCACTCCTGAGTACCTTCATAGTTCAGAATGTCAGGATTTACAATGCTGCATGATATAGGGACTCTCTCAATGATTTGTTCGTCCATTCATGTACACTATGGAGTGATTCGATGTGTATTTTATATTGTGTGGATATATAATGGCCAAAGTAATCTGAGTTGTGGAGACTCTGAAATCGAATACAGAAATACTGCAATCCGTGTCCATGTCAGGTGTCTGCCGTTCTTGGTTTTGTCGATCCCAGGTGTCTTTGTTTGGATACTGTGATCTTATGGGAAGTCTCAGTAACCTATAAAACAGTTAAAATCATCCACTACTGTTCCCCTCCCAAAACAATTGAGAACATGACGATGCTTCTGTGAGAAATCCTTTGCTCATGATCTTCACTATGTCTTTGAAGAGTGCAAATGATTCATTTTAGAGATAGTTTGTTGCTGTGTTTCAGATTTTTTAAACTTCATATGGATATAACAACAATTATGTCTGTGCCATTACTTACAACCACAGCTCAGGCACGGAGAATGTTTGATCAGTATCTTCAACTTTTCCTTTTTCCCTCTTACAGTTAGCCTCATGGTGATTATAACCTTA
>NW_025214342.1:37643-42006 GCF_004010195.1 Chiloscyllium plagiosum | reverse complement strand
GAGTACAGATAGTGAGGCTACACAGTCACAGATTATTCACATTAATAGCCCATTAAATTACCTGACAACATGTCGCCTTTAATTCAGCTTCCACTCTGAACCGTCAATCATTCTGCAAGTTTAATATTTGGTGAATGTTCATCACTCACACCATCTCCTGGTCCCTTGTTGAGTTCATTTACGAGAGAGGGCAGCAGAGCGTCCACATTCATTTCCCCCGTCCCCGTTGCCCATGTACCCACTGAGATCAAATTGGTTCAGAGAGGGGCTAGGCATGGGGCCAAGAAGGTAGGAAATGTGGAAACTATAATAGGCCGGATGGGAAACTTCCATTTGCTGACGGTGGATTAAGGGAAAGCAGTTTGTCAAGTCTATGGCCAGTACATATTAGTAAATAAAATCCAAAAGAACTGCAGATGCTGTAAATCAGAAACAACAACAGAAATTGCTGGGAAAGCTCAGCAGGTCTGGCAGAGAGAAATCAGAGTTAACTTTTCAGGTCAAGTGACCCTTCCTCAGAACTGATGAAGTTCTGAATTCTGAGGAAGGGTCAGAGTTACAATGTGGAGGTCAAACTCCTCTGTTAACTAAAACCATACACCCAGAAAAGCTTGCCTCGCTTTGTAATCTGTTCAAATACAAGTGACAGAGAACTCCTAACTTCCACTATTTAAAGAAAAGAAATAACAATTTGTTTTTCTGACTCAAATAATGGACACTAAACAAAAACTATTCACAAATTCCAAGCCCCTCTTTTGTTAACTATTTGTTATCTGACCCCAACTCTATAAAATATGCTGCTCCAATAACCCACTTATTAAACATTACATTAGCTTACTCTCAAGCCCACAAAGTCTCTGTCTCCTCTGCTGTCTTCAATCTGCCAGTTGCTGAGCTCCCTGCATCTTCCTCTGGCTTTTCTATTCTTTTACAGGAAAAGGTAGCTTTGATAGAGAGTGGCTTCTAATTTCTTTGAGAGGCAGATGTGAGACGGGCAGTTAGCTCTCCGGCTCCCCAGCAGTTGCTCAGCTGATCGGTGGCAGCTGCTCTCTGAGCTTTTCCAGCAAGTTTTGTTTTTGTTATTTATTCTTAGATGTCATAGACATTCATTAGTGTGAAATTACTGTTAATCCTGACATGATGATGACAAAGGCAGCAGCGTGTGGGGATGTCATGGGACCCAGCTCACAACCATTGAAATGTGGCATACACTAGCCACCTCCAGGCAGTGGGGAGGTCAGAGGGCTCTCTCAGTTAAATCGATAACACAAGGGAGGGCTGCAGGGAGAAAGACACCGAGAGACTCTGAAGTAGCAAGTGCATGAATGCACAGGAGAGTGTGCAGGACATGATCCGGGCTCCAGCAAGTCTAACACCTCAGTCACAAAGATGAATTGGGAAAGCTTGGATTGTCTCCCTCAAAGAGGAAAGGGCAAAGGGGAGATTTGATGGATATGTTTTCAAAATCAGAATCAACGGGGAGAGACTGCTCGCCCTCGTGTAAGAATCGAGAACCAGAGGGTACAATTTCAAAGAGACTTGCAAAAGAAGTAAATGCAGGGTGAGAAAAAATCTTTTGGATCAGGAATACATGGCCTGGACTTGTGGGGGAGGTAAATTTAATTGAAGCATTGAAGAAGAAATTGGATGGTTATTTGAATTTAAACAATGCATGAAACATAGAGGAGGAAGAAGGGAAATGTGTGAGATGTTCATGTGGCAAGTCAGTACGGACACAATGGGCTGAATGCCCTCCTCCATTATCGCAATAATTCTGTGGTTGAGTGAAGGGTGAAAGCACGGGGAGGGGAGTGAGGTCAGGACAAAACTGGAGTGGAAGAGGGATCGAGCGAAAGAAGGCAGGACGAAATTAACAAAGACGATGGGGGGTGGTGGGGGGGGTGAGGTGAGGCAGGGAAGAGGATGGGAAAAGTTAGGAAGCACATTAAAGGGCAGGGCAGAGGCTGGAAGCTGATCTAAGGGGAGGGTGAAATGAAAGGAGGGGAGATGTTAATACCTTGGGCAGACAAGGTCACAATAAACTTGGCAAATGTGGAGATTAGATCTTGTGCAATTGACACTAAAATGTTGAGATTTCAGTGATTGTCAGGGAGTCAATTCCAGGTCTGTACCCGAGGGGAGCAGAGACTGCAATTGTGTAGCAGACAGGACGGTCATTACTGAGGGAGTGCCGCACTGTCAGAGGGTCAGTACTAAGGGAGTGCCGCACTGTCAGTGGGTCAGTACTGAGGGAGTGGGCACTGTCAGAGGGTCAGTACTGAGGGAGTGGGCACTGTCAGAGGGTCAGTACTGAGGGAGTGCCGCACTGTCAGAGAGTCAGTACTGAGGGAGTGCCGCACTGTCAGAGGGTCAGTGCTGGAGGAGTGCCGCACTGTCAGAGGGTCATTACTGAGGGAGTGTCGCACTGTCAGAGGGTCATTAGTGGGGTGTGTCGCACTGTCGGAGGGTTATTACTGAGGGAGTGTCACACTGTCAGAGGGTCATTACTTGGTAGTATCGCACTGTCAGAGGGTCAGTGCTGGAGGAGTGCCACACTGTCAGAGAGTCATTAGTGGGATGTGTCGCACTGTCGGAGGGTTATTACTGAGGGAGTGTCACACTGTCAGAGGGTCATTACTTGGTAGTATCGCACTGTCAGAGGGTCAGTGCTGAGGAAGTGCCGCACTGTCAAAGAGTCATTACTGAGGGAGTGCCGCACTGTCAAAGAGTCATTACTGAGGGAGTGTCGCACTGTCAGAGGGTCATTAGTGGGATGTGTCGCACTGTCGGAGGGTTATTACTGAGGGAGTGTCACACTGTCAGAGGGTCATTACTTGGTAGTATCGCACTGTCAGAGGGTCAGTGCTGAGGAAGTGCCGTTCTGTCAGAGGGTCAGTGCTGAGGGAGTGCCGCACTGTCAGATGGTCAGTGCTGAGGGATGTGTAGGTTTGGTGGGTTAGCCATGAGAAATGTAGGGTTACAGGGATGGCATGGGTCTGGGTGAGGTGCTCTTTGGAGGATCAGTGTTGACCTGATGGGCCAAACGACCTGCTTCTACAGGTAGGGATTCTAATTTCCCTGGTGCATTGGGTATGTGCAACATGTGAGCAGTCTAACACGTTCCCCGTCTCAGAGGCCAGGCTGTCTCAGCGCGTCATAGTTAACTCCAATACGGAGAGTCTAGGGGTGTGTGTGTGAGTGAGAGAGAGAGGGGGGTGTGTCGGCAGGGGGGACCACTGTGCCTGTAAAACCCAAAGTGCTGAGGATGACAACACGGGGACGGCAATAACATAAAAGGAAAGATCTGTGAATGCTGGAAATTTGGAAGATAAACAGAAAGTTCAGTAGAAACTCAGCGGGAATGACCGTATCTTTCCTGAAACCTCTCTGTGTTGTTATGAAACACAGGGTGAAGGGGAGGGAGAGGCTGGTTATCACTTCGTTGTATATTCAGCTGGCAACCGGAGCAGAGGAACTGCCGCTTTGTCTAACGTTGCTGAAAACAGGCAGTGGTATCACAGACAATCTCTGTGCGGTTTGTCGTTTAAACAGCACAATTCAGAACCAGGCAATTTAGCTTGATTGCAGAAACTTCAAAACACAACACTTAACATTTCACCTGAACTGATTGAGAGCTTCAAACAACTAAATATTGTTCTTCTCTGGCACAATATCCAGGGACTTGATCTGAAATGTGTTTCTGCTCATTATCTTCTGTTCCTAAAACGTGTTTATATTTTGCACAGCTCTGTCTGCGCTGCCTGCCACCCCCTCACTGTATTACTCTGTGTTGCTGCACAATCTCTCACACTCAGTGAACAGTTACAGCTTGACTCAGTCCCAAAATGGATTCACCAACAGGCCCCTCACTCTATCTGTGCCAAAACCGGAGCGAAATGGAGCTGCTTTCACAGTCCTCAACCTCACAGAGAAACGGCACTCCCAGCTCAATAGCGACGATATTACAAATAAAGGGGCGATGCTTGCTCGTAAAGGGGGAATTACTCACATTCTTATTTATCAAAGAATGCTATTTGGAAAGAGAGGTAACGGCATGAAGAAGCAAAACACCAAACCCTTTCCAAAAAAGGGAATCGGATGGGGAAGTGTTACAGTGAGAGGGGGAGAGCAGGGGGCTTCATGGAGGAGGGGCAGTGAAAGGACATCAGAGAAGGAGCCACTCAGGAGGCAAGAATCACTCGTCATTCTAACCCTAACCCTAAACCTAACACTGACCCGGACCCTGATCCTCACCCTGACCCTGACCCCGACCCCGACCCTGACCCTGACTCAGACCCTGACCCTGACCCCAACCCTGACCCTGACTCAGACCCTGACCCTGACCCCAACCTGGACCCTGACC
>NW_025214342.1:20839-23182 GCF_004010195.1 Chiloscyllium plagiosum | reverse complement strand
AAGCAGTGGATCCAGCACCGATCCTTACACCATATTGCTCATCACAGGCCTCCAGTCCAAAAAGCACTACCCTCCGTCTCCAACCTTCCAGCCAATTTGTATCCAAACAGCTGGTTCTCTCCGTATCCCATGGTGTATAACTTGCTCACCAGTTTGTTATGTGGAACCTTTTTGAGTGTCTTTCTAAAGTCCAAGTTAGTGATTTATGTACAAAGCCGTGCTGACTATCCCTACTCACTTCTTGTCTTTCCAATGACATATAAACCTGTCCTTCAGTATTCCTTCCAACACCTTGTCTGCCACTAACTTCAGGCTCATCAGTGTATTGTTCCCTGGCCTTTCCTCATCACCTTTCTCGAATAATGGTGCCTGTCTTGCAGCACCTCACCTGTGGCTATCAGTGATATAAATATCTCAGCGAGGGGCATGGCAATCACTTCCCTAACTTCCCAAAGTTTTGGGATACACCTGATCAGGTCTCACAGATTTACTCAGCTTTATGTATAAGACATCCAGTACAATCTCCTCTGTAATATGGGCAGTTGTCAAGTTCTCACTATTTATTTCTCCAACGTCTCCAGTTTCCATATCCTCTTTCAGTAAAAGCTGACATGATATCCTCGGATTCTGTGGTTCCACATCTTCTGTGGTTCCACAGACAGCCTTGTTGATCTTTGAGGGCCCCTATTCTCTGCCTGGCTACTCTTTTGTCCTTAGTGTTTTGTAGAATCTCTTTGAATTGTCCTTAAACCTCTTTCCCCACCAAAGCTATCTCATTTATGCTTTTTGCCCTCCTGTTTTCCCTCAAGTGTACTCCTACTGCCCATATACTCCGAGGGATTCACTCAAACCCAGCTGTCTGTATCTGCCATATCCCTCCTTCATCTTTTTGACCATACCCTCAATTTTTCTAGACGCACAGCATTCTCTACATGTACCAGACTTGGCCTTAACAGAACATACTGTCTATTTACTCTTGTTGTCTCATTTTCACAGGCCTATGGATGCAATGGCAGATGAGGATATGGAAACAGTCATTCTCAATAAAGAGGTAGTGTTGGGAAAGATAACAGCCCAAAAGTACACGGGGCCCTGGCCACGATGGAATGCATCCCAGGGAACTAAAAGAGATGGTGAAGGGTCTATTGTCCTTCCTTGCTAGAGGGGTGGTTATGCTACAGCTGTACAGGGTGCTGGTGAGGCCACACCTAGAGTACTGTGTACAGGTTTGATCTCCTTACTTCAGCAAGGATGTACTGACACTGGAGGGGGTGCAGAGGAGGGTCACTAGTTTGAGTCAGGAGTTGATAGGGTTGGTGTATGTGGAGAGATTGAGTAGACTGGGACTATAATTGTTGGAATTTAGAAGAATGGGAGGTTGTATTGGAAAAAATAAAATTAAGAAGTGAATAGATAAGATAGAAGCAGGGAGGTTATTTCCATTGGGGGGCGGGGCAGGTCAACCTAGAGAGCATAGCGTCAAAATAAGGGGGTATATGATTTATGACAGAGTTGAAGAGGAACTTCTTCAGCTAAAGGGTTATGAATCTGTGGAATTCCCTGCTGAGTGCAGCAGTTGACGTTATCAACTTGAATGTCTTTAAGACAAAAGGTAGATTTGCAAACAGGAAAGGAATTAAGGGTTATGGTCAGAGATCAGGAGAGTGGAGCAGAGGCATGAAAAGATCAGCCCTGACCTTATTGAACGGCAGTGCAGCCTTGAGGGGCCAGATGGCCTACTCATGCTCCTATTCCTTCTGTTCTTATGTTCCCACTTTCCAGCCGTCCCTTTACCTGGTGGTTGCAAAGAAATATTGAAAGTTCTCGCCTTGTACCGTCAAAATTCACCTTTGTCCAATTTTGAACACCAACTTTTAGATCTGGTTTATTATTTTCTGCAACTATTTTAAAACTAGTAGAATTATAGTCAGAGAATCCCAAGTGTGGAAGCAGGCCATTCTGCCCATCATATCCAAACTGACCCTTCGATCCTCCTGTCTTACCCCTGTAACGCTGCATTTCCCATGGCCAATCCACCTAGACTCCATATCCCCGAACACTGTAGGCAACTTCACATGGCCAATCCACCCAACCTGCACATCCCTGAACATTATGGGCAATTCAGCCTGGATTATCCACCCAACCTGCACATCTTTGGACTGTGGGAGGAAACCAGAGCACCCGGACGAAACCCACACAGCAAATCTCAATAAGGTGATCATCCTGTTCTTATTTCCCAGTTCAACCCAAGTAAGTTCACCGGGCGAACTCCCATGAATATCCTCCCTAAGCACAACAATAATGTTATCCCTAATCAAAAACACCATTACCCTTCTCTCTTAT
>NW_025214342.1:16245-20527 GCF_004010195.1 Chiloscyllium plagiosum | reverse complement strand
GTAATAGGATTCGTCAGAGTCAGCATGGATTTACAAAGGGGAATATACTGACTTGGATTGAAAATTGGCTGGCTGACAGGAAGCAAAGAGTAGTGATAAACGCTTCCTGTCGGAATGGCAGGCAGTGACTAGTGGGGTACCACAAGGTTCGGTGCTGTTTACAATATACATTAATAATATAAATGAATATATTAAAGGTAATATTAGCAAATTTGCTGATGACACAAAGCTGGGTGGCAGGGTGAAATGTGAGGAGGATGTTATGAGAATACAGGTTAACTTGGACAGGCTAGGTGAGTGGACGGATGCATAGCAGATGCAGTTTCATGTGGATAAATGTGTGGTTATCTGCTTTGGAGGCATGAACAGGAAGGCAGATTACTATCTCAAGGAGTCAAGTTTGGTAAAGGGGAAGTACAACGAGATCTAGGTATTCTTGTACATCAGTCAATGAAAGCAAGCATGCAGGTACAGCAGGTAGTGAAGAAAGCTCACTGCATGCTGGACCTCATAACAAGAGGAATTGAGTATAGGAGCAACGACGTCCTTCTGCAGCTGTACAGCGCCCTGGTAAGACCGCAACTGGAGTATTGTGTGCAGTTTTGGTCTCCACATTTGACGAAGAACATTGTGACTATTGAGGGAGTGTAGGGTAGGTTCACGAAGTCAATTCCCGGAATGAACATGCGTTGAAAGATTAGAGCGACTGAGCTTGTATACACTTGAGTTTAGAAGAATTAGAGGGGATCTGGTAGAGAGCTACAAGGTTATTAAAGGGTTGGACACTCTGGAGGCGGGAAGCATGTTTCCACGGATGGGTGAGTCCAGAACCAGAGGACACAGTTTAAACATAAGGGAGATGCCATTTAGAACAGAGTTGAGGAGAAACGTCTTCACCCAGAGAGTAGTGGACACAGGGAGTGCACTGCCCCAGAAGGCAGTGGAGGCCAAGTCTCTGGATACTTTCAAGAAAGAAATGGATAGAGCTGTTAAAGATAATGGAATCAAGTTACGGAGATAAGACAGGAACAGGATACGGATTGTGGACGATCGGCCATGATCATAATGAATGGTAGTGCTGACTCAAAGGGCAGATGGCCTATTCCTGCACCGATTGTCTATTGTACCTTGTCAGTCCTACCTCATTCTGTGCCTTGCCCTTGCCTGTCTAACTTCTAAACTGTACCAGTCTCAGACTTGCGTCCTTTCTCACTATCTCTTTAGGTTTACCCCCACGCCCTCACTGGTTTAATGCCTCAAGAGTAGCACTACCAAATCTCTCTGCTTGGATATGAGACACCTTCCAATTCAGGGGGTAATCCATCCTTCTTCTGCACGTCAATTCTACCCCAGCAGAGATTCCAATGATCCAAAAATGTGAATCCTTCTCCCCTGTATCAGATCCGTGGCCACGCATTCATCTCCTCTACCCTGCTATTCCTACTCTCACTAGCATGTGGCACCGGGAGTAATCCAGATATTACTACCCACAAGGACCTGATTATCCTACAGGCTAATTTGCTATATTCTCTCATCAGGACTTCATCCTTCTCACTTATGTCATTGGTACCAATGTACAGCGACCTCCCACTGATCATCCTAACCTTTCAGAATATTCTGCACCCTCGGTGCCATCCTTCATCCAGGCAGTAGGGAGGCACCACCCCATTCTGATGTCTCACTGTTCGCTACAGAAACTGCAGTCTGTGCTGCAGACTAGAGAGCCCCCTATCACCATCGATCACGTGGAACCTGATATACCTCACATTACACGAGGAACTTGGCTGTCAGTGCGATATTCCCCTGAGAGTCTGTGACTCCCGATGCTTTCCAAAACAGTATACTAGTTTGAGATTTAAATAACTACAGGAGACTCCTGCACTACTTGCCCTCCGCTCCTCCCTTTCCGCAAGGAAACCCATCTACCTGACTGGATCGGCAGTTTTCCTACCTTTCTGAAACTGCCACCTATCACACACCCCAGCTCCTGTAAATTCTTCATTATCTTAAACCATCGCTCCATCTGATCCATGAAATCCTACAGGATTTGCATCCTCACTTCCTGCAGACAATCAGGATCATTGAAACTTTCCTTAATCTCCTATGTCCAACAGGAAGAGCACATCACTGTACGATTAGCCATCTCTGCATCTTAACAGACCACAGACCCAGAAAAAGGCACAGCTTTACAAAACACTACTGTAGAATAAATTAGTACCGATATTTTATATTTAAAAACTTAATCAAAGTATCTTAAGATGTGTATTTAAAGAAATAAACCGTCGCCCTACTGAATGTTGGAGCTTTACTAAAATAAAACAGACTAATATTTATCTTTGAAGAGACTGAATCCCACTGAGCTGTGAGTCACAGATGAACAGCACTAAACAGAACCTTCGCCAAAATTTGTCCATGGCGACCAGATATCCGAACCTAATCTTATCCCTCTTGCCAGCACCTGGGCCATTTCCCTCTAAATCTTTCCTATTCATGTCAAGTATCCAAATGCCTTTAAAATGCTGTAACTGTCAACCTCCACCACTTCTTCTGGCAGCTTATTCCATACACGCACCATTCTCTGCATGAAAAAGTTGCTCCTTAGTTCCCTTTTATATCTTTCCCCACTCACCCTCAATCTATGCTCTCTATTTCTGGACTCTCCTACTCAGGGAAAATACCTTGTTTGTTTACCCTATCCACGTTACTAATGATTTTATACACATCTACGGAGGTCACTCCACAGTCTCTGATGCTCCAGGGAAAGAAAGCCCCAGCCTTTTTGCTCTCTTTCTGCAGCTCAAACCCTGGCAATATCCTTGTAAATCTTTGTTGAACCCTTTCAAGTTTCACAACATCCTTCCGATTGATGGAGAACAGAGTTGCACACAATATTCCAAAAGAGGCTTAACCAATGTCCTGTACATGACCGTCCAACGTCTATACTCAATGCTCTGATCAATAAAGGAATGTATTCCAAACACTTTCTTCAATATCCTATCTACCTGCAACTCTACTTTCAAGGAAATATGAACCTTCACTGCAAGATATCTTTGTTCATCAAACTATCTAGGAAATTTGCCACTAAGTGTATCAGTCCTGTTAAGGTTTGCTTTTCCAAAATGCAGCACGTCACATTTATCTGAACTAAACTCCATCCGCCACTTCTCACCCATCTGAACAACATCCTGTTGGAATCTGAGGTATCCACTATACCTCCAATTTTGGTGTCATCTGCAAACTTACTAACTATACCTCCTATGCTCATATCTAAATCATATATATATATAAACGACGAAAAGTACCCAGCACTGATCCTTGTGGCACTCCACTGGTCACATGCCTCCAATATGAAAAATAACCCTCCACCACCACTCTGCCTTCTACATTTGAGTCAGTTCTATATCCAAACGGCTAGTTCTCCCTGTATTGCATGAGATCTCACCTTGCTAACCAGTCTTCCATGGGGAATCTTGTCGAGTGCCTTTCTGAATTCCATAGATCATGTCCACCTCTCTGCCCTCATCAATCCTCTTTGATACATCTTCAAATAACTCAATCATGTTTGTGAGACATGATTTCCCATGCATATAGTCATGCTGACTATCACTAATCAGTCCTTGCTTTTCAGAATACACGCGCATCTCGTTCCTCAGGTTTCCCTCCAACAACTTGCCCAGCACCAATGTCAGGTTCACCGGTCGATAGTTCCCTGGCTTGTCCTTACCACCTTTCTTAAACAGTGGCACCACGTTAACCAACCTCTAATCTTTCAGCATTCAACTGTGATAATCGATGATACAAATATCTCAGCAAGACGTCCAGCAACCACATTCCCAGTTTCCCAGAGTTCTAGAGTACACCTGATCAGGTGCTGGGGATTAACTAAGCTTTACGGGTTACACGACATCCAGCACGTCCTCCTCTGTAAGATAGACATATTCAACATGTCGACATCTATTTCCCCACATTCTATATTGCCCATGTCCTTCTCCACAGTACACACTGATGCAAAATATTCAGTTAGTATCTCGCCCATGTCCTGCGGCTCCACGCGTAGGCTACCTTACTGATCTTTGTGGAGCCCTATTCTCTCTCGAGTTACCCTTTTGTTCTCAATGTATTTATAAACACCCTTGGGATTATTCATAACCCTATATACCAAAGCTATCTCATGTCCCCCTTTTGCCCTCCTGATTTCCCTCTTAAGTATACGCCTATTGCATTTAATGCTCAGGGATTTTTGGGATTTTTGGATTGGAATAAATGCAAAATATTACATCTT
>NW_025214342.1:13282-15920 GCF_004010195.1 Chiloscyllium plagiosum | reverse complement strand
ATACCCGACTCAATACGCCGGACAAGGTTCATACTGTCGACCCTATCTAACCCCCTAATCATCTTGTACACCTCAATCAAGTCACCCCTAAACCTTCTTTTCTCTAGTGATAACAGCCCCAAGTGCCTCAGTCTTTCCTCATACGATTTTCCTTCCATACCAGGCAACATCCTGGTAAACCTCCTCTGCACCCGTTCCAATGCCTCCACATCCTTCCTATAGTATGGCGACCAAAACTGCACACAATATTCCAGATGCGGCCGTACCAGAGTCTTATACAACTGCATTTACCAGGATGTTGATGGGAATGGTTAGTTTGAATTATAAGCAGAGGTTGGATAGGCTGTGACTTCTTTCACTGGCGTGCAGGGGGCTGAGGAGTGACGTTATTAGATGTTTCACAAATCATGGAGGGATGGTATCAGTAACGTGTCCTTTCCAGGAAGGGACGCAATTCAAGATTGGGTACATACCTTTTAAGGTGACAGCAGAACAGCTTTACAAAGGCGTTTGGGATTTTTAAAATTTTTTTGTTCAGATAATGGTTTATGTGTGGAATGAACTATCAGAGGAAGTGGTAGTTGTGAATCAAATTACGATTTTAGGGTGGCTCAGTGATTAGTACTGCTGCCAGGGCCCCAGGTTCGATTCCAGCTTTGGACAACTGTCTCTGTGGAACTTGCACATTCTCCCAGTGTCTGCATGGGTTTCTTCCAGGGGCTCCAGTTTCCTCCCTAATGAGAGAGCAGCCCTATGGTCTGGTAGGACAATGCTGCCTTTACCTTTTACACAGTGATGCCACTGTGTCTCTGGGGTGGGGAGAGGGAATGCTGAAGGTGGTGGATGGGACACCACTCAGGCACAGTGCTTTGTCCTGGAGGATGTTCACTTTCTTTAATATTGTTGGGGTCTGCACTGATGCAGGCAAGTGGAGAATGTCCCAACACAATCTAATGTGTGCCTTATAGAGAGCAAATAGACGTTGGGGAATCAGGGGTTTGGGGAAACTGAGATTGTTCTCCTTGTAGCAAAGGCAATTGGGAGGAGCTGTGACAGAGGGGTTTAGAAAAGTTACACGTTATAATAATAAACCTTACACCCATCAGCTCATTACACAAGGATTACAGGACAAACATTAAAGGTTTGGGAAGATTCAAAGGAGAACTTTTATGCAGCAAATGGGATTCAGATGGAATACAATACTCACACACAATGCGAATATCCAAGTCCTGATGAATTGACGAATTCAATCAGAGTTAGGTGTTAGAATGACTGAGATTACCATCTGAATGTCCACCTGTAGTATCCTGTAATACAAGTTTATAAAATCCATCACTATCAGTTCAGGTTAGAAACTCGCACCATCCTCTCCTCCTGGCCCAGGATGACTGGACACATTACCCCTTGTGGAGGCCAGCAGTCAGTTCAGGTGGAAATCTATGTGGGTTTCTAAGAGTTTCCACCTTGGAATTTTATGTGACTGGACAGGGCAGATCTTTGACACATGGGACAGAATATTCCAAGAGTGAGTGAGATGTGGAGAGCAGGATTTGCTTCTTTTTTTCCTTCCGTGCTGCTGCTGTGCGTCATCAATAAGACATGGGGTGGGAAAGGCTCATGCAGCTCGATGGGCAAGTTGCCTCCATTCTGACCAATGGGCAGCAAGCTCTTCTCATAGAGTATCTCTAAAAACAGAGCAACTCTGCATGCTCCCACTGCCAGTGCTCCCAGTAAATGTTTAGAAGAATGGAGGGGGATGGTGGGGGAACTCCTAGAAAAGGCATAACTGTAAAGTTCCAAGAGGATTGTGAAGAGAGAGATGCACAGGAGAAGATGGAAACAAGTTGTCAGATGGAGTATAATTTGGGAAAAAGTGAAGTCGGTCATTTTGGAGGAGATAATAAAAGAACAGAGTGCTATTTAAATGGTGGAAACTGTAGAAAGCTGCACCACAAAGGGATCGGGTGGTAATTGTGCAGGAAACACAGAAAGCTAGCAGGTTCTGGGTCAGTCACGAAATCAAGGGTTCATTTCAGATTCATCAAGTTTAAGGTAACACAGACACGGGTATGGGGTTTCAGTAGCAATGGAGCTGGGGTGAGGTGGAGACAAGCAACGTTTTACAGATAGGAATTCCTGGTGTTAATGATTGCGTAGATGTCTGATCAGAAGGTCACCTTGGGGTTACAGATATGACAGGAATATTGTGAAGAGTCTAGTTCTATCTCAGACTGCACCCAGTGAGAGGGAGGGGCTCAGCAGTAAGGGAAAGGAATTTGTAATAGCAACTGAAGGTGATGGGTTTAACCGTAACAATGTTTCTTTGGATGAAATTGCAGTTAATCGAATAGTGGGAATGTGGTAAGCAGTTTGGTAACTGAGTAACAGTGGAGCAATGGAGAGGGATGATGGGGAGGGAGGGCTGGGCATTGTCAGTGTACATGTGAAACCTCGCACTGTGCTTTTGGACGATGTCAACTCCTGGCAGTGCATAGGTGAGAAACAGGAGGGACCAAGGATAGATCCTTGAGGGACACCAAATACAAGGAATTCAGAAAGGAAAGGGAGAGTGGAGATGGAGCAGGATTTAAAAATAATGGGGAGGTCAAATGTTAGTTTTTTTTGCAGAATGGATGAG
>NW_025214342.1:4559-12643 GCF_004010195.1 Chiloscyllium plagiosum | reverse complement strand
CACCATCACCATCCCTCGATAGAGAGTGTGATGATGGAAAAGCACAACAGGTCAGGCAGCATCCGAGGAGCAGGAGAATTGACGTTTCGAGCCTAAGCCCTTCATCAGCCTGACCTGCTGTGCT
The DNA here is from genome assembly GCF_004010195.1 of Chiloscyllium plagiosum. Classification (NCBI taxonomy): domain Eukaryota; kingdom Metazoa; phylum Chordata; class Chondrichthyes; order Orectolobiformes; family Hemiscylliidae; genus Chiloscyllium; species Chiloscyllium plagiosum. Next base: position 12,519 of record NW_025214342.1, on the reverse strand, counting down.
TTTCCAGCACCACACTCTGCACTCTGATCTCCAGCATCTGCAGTCTTCACTTTCTCATGAAATCTCTGGATATGTCCTGTCACCCCAGCAGGACAGACCAGGCAGAGGTGATGGCACAGTAGTGTACAGACATGGAGGATTTGTCCTGGGAGCACTCAGCATTGACTTTGGACACCAGGAAGTCTCATGGCTCCTGCTGATTACCACGTACCGTGCTTCCACAGCTGATGAATCAGTGCTCCTTCATGTTGAATAACACTTGGAGGAAGCACTGAGGCAATAAAATGCTGACAAGCCTACTCTGGGTACAGGATTTCAATGTCCTCTACCAAGAGTAGCTCAACAGCAGGATTACTGACTGAGCTGGTCGGGTTCTCAAGGACATACCTGCTCAACTGGGTTTGCAGCAGGCGGTAACGGAACCAGCAAGAGGGAAAAACATACTAGATCTTATCAGTATGAATCTACCAGCTACAAATGCATCTGCCCATGACAGTATCGGTAAGAGCGACCATCCCACAGTCTTTTTGGAGACAAAGCCTTACCTTAAAGTTGAGAAAAACCTCCATTGTGCTGAGTAGTACTATCACCGTGCTAAATGGGACAGATGTAGGAACTCAAACTGGATATCTCTGAGGCACCGTGGGATAACAACAGCAGCAGAACTGTACTCCAGCACAATCTGTAATTTCATGGGTTTGTACATCCCGCACTCACCCATCAGAATGTTCAGGAAAGGACGGCATGCCATGAGCAGCACCAGGCATATCTAAAAATGAAGAGCCAACATGGTGAAGCTATCAAACAGGACCATCTGCATTATCAAACAGCATCAGCAGCAAGCAACAGAGCTAAACGATCCCACAACCAATGGATCAGATCAGAGCTCTTTGGTTCTGCCACACCCAGCTGTGAATGGTCATGGACAATTAAACAACTTTTTGCAGGAAGCACTACAGATATCCCCACCCTTACTGATGGAGGGGTTTCACACATCCATGCAGCATTTGCAGCAATTTTCAACCAGATGCAAAGTGGGATTATCCATCTCAGCCTTCTCCAGTGTTTTCCAGTGGAAAGACAAAGGAGTGGATAACAATCTGTCTGGGAGGGTGCAAGCTGTTAATGGAGGGGACAGGAACCTGTGTCTGGTAGCATCTCATTGGAGGTGCTGGAAATGACAGCTGATGATCTACGTTGTGCTGAAAACAGAACCCGAGCTTCCAGTTGGCTGTCACTTTAACACACCAGTCTGTTCCCTGGCCAAAATCTCTGTCTCATGCTTACTGCAGTGTTCCAGTGAAACTTGATGCAAGCTGGCAGAACATTCCAGAACACAACAAAACGCCGCGTATTTCAAGGACTGCAATTTCCCCTCCCGTATGGTCAACAACACTCTCCAGTGTATCTCCACCAGTTCCCACACCTCTGCCATTGAACCACACCACTCCAACTGCAACAAGGATAGAAACCCCCAGTTCTCACCTTCCACCCAGGTACAATGCATCATTATCCGCCATTTCCACCACCTACAATCAGATCCCACCAGAGATATATTTCCCTCTCCATTCCTTTCAGCATTCCAGAGACCATTCCCTGTGAATTCCTAGTCAGATCCATGCTCTCCACCAACCCACCCTCCACTCCCAGCACCTTCACTTGCCACTGCAAGAGGTGTAAAACCTGTGCACACACCTCCCCCCTCACCTCCAAAGGACACTTCCACATCCAGCAGAGATTTTCCTGCACATCCAAACACTTCACCTATTATGGCCTTTGTTTTCAATGTGGTCTCCTCTCCACTGGGGAGTCAGGACACCAACTTGCGGAATGTGTCAGTGAACATTTCTGATACACATGCACCAACCAACCCCACCATCCTGTGGCCGACCACTTCAACTTCCCTACCCACTCCGCTATGGACATGCAAGTCCTGGGCCGCCTCCACCACCAAATCCCAACCACCCGACGCCTGGAGGAAGAAAACCTCATCTTCCACATTGGGACCCTTTAACCACAGAATCAAGGTTTCCTCATCTCCCCACCCCTGCCTTATCCCAGATCCAACCCTCCAACTTGACACCACCCTCTTGAACTGTCCCACCTGTCCATCTTCCTTTCCAATTATCCACTCCACCCTCTCTCCATTACCCTTCACCTATATCTAGCAATTGCCTTCCGAGCTCCCTTCCCACCAACCCCACACATCTCACTTATTTATCTCTCAGCCCTCTTACTCCGCCTCCCACAAATCCCTGCATTCCTGATGAAAGGAATATGCCCAAAACATCAATTCTCTTGCTCCTGAGATGCTGCCAGACCTGTTGTGCTTTTCCAGCGCCACATGTTAACGCAAGTTGGAAAAACAACACCTCATCTTCTACTTGGGGACCCTGCACCCCTCTTGCCCCAGTATCAAATTCAATAATTTTAGGTCCTGAACTCTCCAATTTCCTAGCGCCCTAGTCTCTTAACCCACACACCAGGCCTTGTTATTACAGCCTACCATTACACATTACCTATGGTTAGCTACTAACAGTCCCCATAAACAGCTATTCACCATCCCCAGCCAGATCGTTATGCACTCCTTTGTCCAACTGCTCCCATCTCTTTGGACTCCTATCCACCTATCATTTACTCCTTAAACCTTACCTTCTGCATATAAACCGACATTTCTTTTCAGTAACATCAGTTCTGAGGAAGGCTCAGCGGATCCAAACATTAACTCTGATTTCTCTTCACAGATGCTGCCAGACCTGCTGAGCTTTACCAGTACCTTTTGGTTGTTGTGAAAGATTTACAGCATCCGCAGTTCTTTTGTTTCTAATTTACCAGGAATGTCTAATTCAGGTCTAGCAGCCTAAAACCGTGCATTTATAAACACTCCCAGTCCACAATAGCTCCATTTCTTCCCCAGACTTTGCAATCTCTCACACTCACTAGGTCCCCCCTCAATGGGACACTGTGACTGCACAGCTCATGGCCACGTGTTGGTCTGCTGGACCCACCCCAATTCACTCCCATTGGTTGGAGGATCACGCCTATTCTCCTATTGGTCTGAAGCTGCTGTCAATCACCCGGGCCCCATTGTGACATCAGTGGGCTCCTCCCAAGAGCATCGGATGCTGAGGGGTGACCTCATAGAGCTTTATAAAATCATGAGGAATATGGATGGGAAAAATAGACAAGGTCTTTTCCCTGGGGTGGGGGAGTCTAGAACGAGAGGGCGTAGGTTTAAGGTGATCACATGGTTGTTTAGCTCCGCCCTTCATTCACTTTGATTGGTTGGAGGACCAACCTCCCGCTACGTCATCCAGTTCCGCCCACCGTCCTTTCATTGGTCCGGTGCTGACATCAATCACCTGGGGTCGCTTTGTTCACGAGAGCATGCGCAGTGCGTCCTGCTTTAGCTGATATGTTGGGTAATGTGATGGGAGTGTTTACTGAGGGTAAGAATTCACTTTGTGTGAGATCTGCAGAAGATTTCCTTTATTCATGGAGAGAATTGCCTTCCTACTCATGACTGTATAGCGGTGATTGATGAATCAATGCCATCTGAATCAGTACATAATCACCCCATTTTCACTCCTTTTCACAACATCTGAGATCTTTAGCACATTGTATCACTCTCTTCTTTGGAGACAAAAAAAAACATGAAACGGAGCCTCAAGGAATCGGAGCAGGAGTAGGGCATTCATCGCTTTCAGCTTGTTCCACCATTCTATCAGATCATGGCTGGGCCAACCCAGACGTCAACACCTCTTTTATGCTTGATCCACCTCGCCTTCAACTGCTCAATATTTCAAAAATCTATCTGCCCTATTTTAAAATAATTTGAGATTGAATCATAGATTCTCTACTGTGTGGAAACAAACAGGCCCTTCAGCCAAACAAGCCAGAACAACCCTCCGAAGAGTAACCCAAACATTCCCCCCCCCCCCCCACATTTAACATTCACAAAAGTTTGGGCGAGAAAATTCTAGCCATTCACTGAGAGAAAAAATTCTGTACTTTTTCTAAAATTAATGTTGCTTGATGTAATGTCCCCTGGTTTGAGACTTCACTGGTGTTAGAAGATCTAGTCAATATCCACCCTGTCAAACTCAGCAGAATCTTGTTTCCATAAGATCACCCCTGCTTATCTATTCTTGATAGGTCAACCCTTTCGTCCTCGAAGCAGCTAAGTGAATCTTTTTTGAATGGTCTCCGATGTGGTTTATCCTTCATTGAATATGGGAGCTAACATTATATACAGTACTCCAAGTGAGGACTCAGCAACAGCCAGTGTGGTTAACCAATCCTCAATCCATGCTAATACATTATGCCGATACCATGAGCTCCTAAATTGTGCAATTAACCTTTATGTAGCACCTTATCATTTGCAATTGTAAAATCCAAACACAGAACATCATTGGATTGCCCTTTATCAGCCCTGCTTGTTATCTCCTCAATGAACTGTCGCAAATTTGTCAAATATAGTTTCTTGCAATAAACCCATTCTACCATGTTTAATGATAAGCTTTTTTAAATGTCCTGCAATTTCTTGCTTTAATATTCGACTCTGTAGGTTCTTTCAGTAGATTTGCTAAGTATGATTCCCCTCTCTTAAATCCATGCGGACTCTGTCCAATCCTGTCACTGTTCAGTAAGAAACTTGACTGTACTCCAATGTAGTTAGTAAATTATCTGTATTTATTTTTTAAAATCGATTACTTATCAATGCTGGACCCGTGCAATATCAATAAATTAGTGACTCTGAATTTGGGCTATAATGTTTTTTCTGTTAATTCCTTTTCGTGCTGTGTTATGCAGACAGTACCAAGTGATCACTCTTAATTGTGAGTAACTTTGAAAATAATATATTTTAAAAATGACATCCCAAAATGCTGCCTCATTATTGTGCAACGAGGATATTGCATTCAATAGTTTGCAGATAAAATTGAACAGCTTTTTGCTGCAATTTGGCCAGACTGCAGGTTACACCAAAGTGGCAACTCTGCTCTCAAATTCTTACTTGACACTGCCCAAGGCGATACTGATGGGACTTCACTTTTCCATTCTTGTTCACCAGCTTTATTTCCAGGTTTAATCGTATAATCATTCTGGAGCTTGTAATTTTAGACAACTTCTCTTTTAGGTACATATGTAAATATCATACTGAAGTGTTGCACGGAATGGTTACAAATCTGAAATTAGTCTCTAATCTGATAGTAACATGCTCTGACCCTTCTACATATGTATTGGCATAAGTCTATGCCAGTTATTTTTATGAAGCCTGTGATTCCTGATGAAGGGCTTATGCCCGAACCATCAACTCTCCTGCTTCTTGGATGCTGCCTGACTTGCTGTGCTTTTCCAGCATGACACTTTTCGACTCCGATGTCCAGCTTCTTTGGTCGTCACTTTCTCCTTTGAGTAGATTAAACCAAGAATAATTTTTGTTGATCAAAGTGCAATAGGAACCAATTCATAAAATTCAGATATCTCACATTTACCTTAACAATGTGAAGGCTAAGACATTACTAAATTATTGTCAGTAATTGAAACCGTGCTGACAAACTTGTGCAGTATCAGTGCCTCACCTTTAGAATTTTCCCAGATATCACGCAGCTGCAGTATTTTGTTTTGCACTCAGCTATATGTTGTTCTCACTTGTGTCTTTGTGAAAGATTACAAAATTAACTTAGATGAATGAACTTATGATTTCTTTAACCAATGTTGGGAGAAAAAGAATGTCAGTGTTTTAAGTGCTGATAAAGTAAAATAAACTGATAATCAGTATAAAGGGTTTAAGATGGATATGGAACAAATGCTGGCAAATGGGATTAGATTAATGTTTGATATCTGGTCAGCTTGGGAGATTAGACTGAAGGGTCTGATTTTGTGTTGTACAACTGTGACTTCATTCTCTCAATTTTTTGAGAAGTTAAATACTTCGAGGAGGAAAAGGAGAATTTATGCAGAAAATGCACTTGAAATGATGATTGAGGTATATCAAACTCACATTATTTCATGAAACTTTCGTCTGGGTTCTTCAATGAACAAACTTGTTTTATTATCTGAATAACTATGTATCACGTGATTTGTTTCTCACAAAATATTTCGTTAGGATCTAGTGAACTATTATGAAGTGTTCATGTTTAAAATTTAGGCAGCGTGATTGTTAAGCAAGAAAAGGTTGGCGTTTTACTCCCACTGAATCATTGCTCTATAAAAGATAACAAGCTTTTTATCTTTTCTGGGCACTGAATATATGGAAGTCAATTCTGAAGGAAAAAATCCTCGTCGGTAATGTTCCCACATTTGTGGAATAATTGCTTCTGGTCACTCTTCAGGTTATAGAGGCTCGGAAAGAAATGAGTTGGCCAAAGTTAGCAAAATCATTTGGATGGACTATGCTCATTGGGGAAACTTGCAGGATCTGGAGAAGAAACACGTGTTTCAGAGTGTATGCAATAAACCGGAACATTGTTATTTTTTTTTTCACAGAGCTTGGGACCCGACTACGAGCTTCATTGCTGCTCCATTGCTTTTTTAAATTTTGAGCTTGCCAAATTATTGTTGGTAAATGCAGGTGACATTATCAAAGCACATTTCACACTTCCCAACCAGGAATTTGGTCCCAATTCTGTCAGTCCATCCATTCCTATGGATAACAGGTATTTTAAATGTGAGCACTGCATTTAACTATTTGAATTGAATACTTCAGTGGTTACGTCCTCTTGGATTCTTAATTTCAAATTACTCAATGTGATTTTTTGTCCCCCCTGAATTTGCCAAGCACTGGGCAGTTCTGGCATATTCCAAATATTTACAATAGATGCATTCACACTATTGAAGGCAACCTGGAAGATTTGAATACCATTCAGGTAGTCAACAACAATACATAAGTAACTTTATGAATTGCTTACTGTGCACCAACAACACAAGCCAAGTATTAGTGAAACCACAGATTGTCTCCCATGGATTCTCAAATCGAAACAGTGCATTCCAGATATGCTCACTATCACCATCTGGGAGCAGTCTCCTAAAGTGCTCCCAGAATTTAGAAAGCGCACACACGGCCCTCCAAAGATAAATCTGCTGTCACAGGCTTCACTCTTATTGCATACAATGACATTTATTGTCCAGTTCTTTAATGTGACAAATGATTTTACAAACAATTTGTAAAATACTTTAAATCCTGAAGAAATATGATGTCAGCCCTTTGTAGAAGTGAATAGAAAGTGTGATGTTTGCTTGATCTTTGGCTCTATGTATCAGACCGAACTGAACCTTTAGCAAGATGTGGGATGGTTCCCACACACTTAATCTTTGTTTAAAAAAGCAATGCTCTGAGATTTAAATGTTCAATCAGGTTTAATAAAAATCCTTCCAAAAATTGAGAGTTTGACTTCAGCTCCTTTAAAGAGACATGCTCTTGGCCTTCAATTTTGTGACATGTGATTATTCTTTGGTAAAGGTGGCTGTGTGCAACACTGCAGGATGTTGTGCTGAAGTGCCTCTTGGGTGGATGAGCTTTATTATTGGTGGAACTTGGCTCATTTTGAGATGGAATGTTCCTTTGAGTTAAATCTTGTTTTTAAACTGTGCTTGTGTAACTCAAGTGTGGAAACTATGCTCATGTTTGCAATGAACCTTTCACTTTTGGAGATTAGTATTTTTCCGATCTGTTTTGTAAATAAAGTTCACTATAGAAAGCACAGTGCTGGAGAACCGCAGGTCCAGCAGCATCTCTGAGGGGAATTAAACATTGTAGCTCCAAGTCCAGTGACCTTTGTCCATTCAGATGAAGAGTCAATGAACTTGAAATTTAACATTTTTTCTCTTCACCGATGCCCTCAGAACTGCTGAGTTTCTCCAGCACTTTGTTTCTGGGGTTCAGATCTCCAGCACCTGCAGTTTATTGTTTAGATCCTATGATTTGACTTGTGGAGCGAGAGGCAGCAACTGTGATCAA
>NW_025214342.1:0-2739 GCF_004010195.1 Chiloscyllium plagiosum | reverse complement strand
TCCAGCATCTGCAGTCCTCACTTTCTCCTCCAGAACTTGCTGCCCACCAAGACAAGTCGTGCTCCAGCACTGGCATCTACCGACATTGGGAAATGTTTCCCAGTGTTGTTCAACACAAAAACGCAGGAGACATCCAACCCAGCCAATTTCCCTCCATCAGTCCACACTCGCTCAGCAGTGAAGTGATAGAAGTTGTCATCGACAGTGCTGTCAAGCACATTCTCACAATAACCTGCTCAGTGACGCCCAGTTTGGGTTCTTCCAGGGCCAATCAACTTCTGAGCTTGTTACAGACTTGATTCACAAACTGACAAACAGCTGAATTCGAAAGTTGAGGTGAGGGTAACAGCCCAGTCCCACTCCAAGACCACTATTTCGACTTCAGTGATATCACCTGACCTCACCACAGTCTCAGCTCATTTACTGAAACTCTCATTCATTCATCTTGTTAACTCTAGATTTCATTATCTAAACCCACTCCTGGCCAGCATCCCACATCACCCTCCCTATAGTCTCCAGAATATTGAAAACTCTATCGCCCAAGTGTTCACTTGTACCAGAACTTGCTGATCCATCAAAAGGCTCCCATTTATAAGCAACAGCAATTTACTTTCACACCCTTGACTTAATTCCTAGCTGTAATCATTCCGAGCTCTATGCACCAGACACACTTTCATATCTCAACAACTTATTTTAGTTTAGACTCCCAATGATGTGTTTATTTTTGAGTTCAGCTGTATAACTGTTTCTACAGATTCAAAGGCAACACAGTCTAGAATTCCCACCCTCTAAGATCTGCTTTCTTCCTTTAACTCATTCCTGAAAAATTGCTTATTTCGCAAAGGTTTGGTCACCGGACATAATATTCTCCATCTGTAGTCTTATGTCAAAAGTTCTCAATATTTTGTGAAATTAAAAATGTGTTGATTTATACAGATATCTTCTACTCTTCACTATCTCTGAGTGAATAATCTGTAATGTCTCCTACCCAACCACGTTGTGGGAGCACCTTCACCATACGAACTGCAGCAGTACAAGGAAGTCAAACATCACCTTCTCAATAGGCAACAGAGCTTTGGCCTTGATCACTGGTATCTGTAGAAGGAGAAATACACATCATGTTTCAGGGAGTGCAGTATGATTTATAGGGAATGAAAATGGTGCAGAATTTGACTGTTAAAAATGGAAGGAAAATCCACTAACTTATTGGAAAAAAGAACTCTTCACTGTCAAAGATATTGTGGAAAAAATAACCTGATAATGGAGCATATGGTCAGGAGCCAGGCAGCAGTGGACAATCCATTTACAAAGAGGTCTGTGAACGTAATAGTAAAATACTACACATAGCAAAAATACACACGAGAGACTGAAAAAGCTAAATAACAAACAAGTGGACATCAAGGAGCCCAGAGATGAATCAGAGCAATGTTCACTTTTATGATCCCACAGTCAGAGATGTCTAGCACAGAAACAGACTCTTCAGTCCAACCCATCTATGCCAACCAGATATTCTAACCTAATGTATTCCCATTTTCCAGCACTTGGCCAACATCCCTCTGAACCCTTCCTATTCAAATGCCTTTGAAATGTTACAATTTTAGTTGCCCCTTCGGCTCCTTTTGAATTCTCTCCCCACCCCCTTCCCCCGCCACCACCACCCTAAACCTATATCCTCTAGTTCTGGGCTCTAACAACCCTTGTCTATTTACGCTATCCATGTCCCTCACGATTTTTATAAGCCTCTTTAACATCACACCTCAGCCTATGACACTGCAGGGAAAATGGCCCCAGCCTGTTATGCCTGTCCCTGCATCTTAAATCCTCCAATGCTGGCAACATCCTTGAAAATCAATTCTCAAACCGTTGAAGTTTCAGTGCCTCCTTCTGATAGGAGGGAGACCAGAACTGCACACAATATTCCAAAAGTGACCGAACCAATGTTCTGTCCAGTTCCTTTACTCAATGCTCTGACCAATAAAGGGAAGCATACGAATGCCTTCTTCACTGTCCTATCGACCTGCGACTCTACTTTCAAGGAACTATGAACCTGCATTCCAAGGTCTCTTGGTTCAGCAAGACTCTCCAAGACCTTAAAATTCAGTGTGTGAGTCCTGCTCTGATTTTCTTTTCTAAAATGCAGCGCCTCACAAATATCTAAATTAAACACTATCTGCCACTCCCTATCCCATTGTTCCATCCGATCAATATCCCATGGTACTCTGAGATAACCTTCATCACTGTGCACAATACCTCCAGTTTTGGTGTCACCTGCAAACTTACAAACAGTACCGCCTCTATTCACATCCAAATCATTTAAATGAATGACAAAACAAATCCAGAAAAAAAATATCCATTTCTCTGCGTGTGAATATGCTCTGTGTAAATCCTGCCCTTTGACTCTCTACCAGAGAAGGCTGAACCTTGCCCGCTACAAAGCTGGCGGCTGCACGGGTCCAGTGAATCGTAGCCCCGAATAAAGATGGTGGTGCTTACTCGAGTCAATCGCTAGATGAGGCATTTTTCCGTTTATTACAAAAACGGGACTAAGTTTCAAAGTTGCATTTTCCGATGTGCACCAAACGTCTATAATCCCTCTCAACCCATACCAACACCATTTCCCTCCCGCTTCCTGCTGTTTATTTCTATCTTTACCAACAGCTCTCCATCCACACATCCCGAACCGACTGCGAGGATGATCACGTGGTGTAGTCTAGTCCCGCCCCTCATTCACCCTGATTG
>NW_025214341.1:38746-42000 GCF_004010195.1 Chiloscyllium plagiosum | reverse complement strand
ACCATGCCTTCTATATTCTCATCCAAATCATTTACATAAATGGCAAACAATTAAAACCCAGAACTAACCTCTGTAGAACACTTCTGGTCACAAGCCACAACTCCGAAAAGCAACCGTCCACCATAACTCTGCCTCCTGCCATTGCATCAGTCGAAAGTGCTGGAGGGAAGGTCAGCAGTTCTGGCAGTATCAGAGCATAGCAAAAAAAAAAGAATTAACATTTTCAGTCCAATATAACTTGTTCAGAACAGGTTCATATCAGTCTCGATATGTTAACTCTGTTTCTCTGTCCAGATCCTGACTCATCCGTTGCATTTCTCCACGATTTTGTTTGTATTTCAGTTTTTCACTATCTCTAACATTTTGTATTTCTTGATTGGTCTAGATGCTGAACCCGGTTATATTTGGACATTATGCATCATTCCTGTTCCCATTATTTGTACCAGTGACACACGTATTACATTGTAGTCTGTTGTTTCCTTTAGTTCTGATCATAAATGCGTGAATCTCAGCAAATTTGATTTTGATTTTAAAGGCATTTTAGAGACAGTTGCACAGTATGAAAATAATGGCAACATATTATTAATTATGACATTGTCTGTGCCCTTTACGAATAAGTTTGTCTCATCTGGCTCTGTAAGTCTTCAATACGTTTCTCCGAATAATTATAGCAAGGATGGTGGTCACGCCGCCCATCATCTCTCCACCAACTCATGATGAGCTATATCCTCACTCTTACTCTGTTGTAACTCCCTGTAACCCCACACATTTTGTTATCTATATCTGTTTTATTAATTCTGAGTATCCTGTCCAAATATAAACAATCTTATCAACCTGTATAACCTGCGTGTTCTATGTTCTATGTTCTATGTTCTATGTGATTTCAAAGCAAATTGAAAGTGGAGCTAAAACCTGATGTGAACTTTGAAGATGCATGGAATGTTAGTCACGTAATTATGCATCCTGACAAACCTAAAGCAATGGAGATATTTGCAGAAAGATCTGATGCCTGATAAAGAAATCATATTAATATTATCAGCACTGATTTGTGCTTGCCTGATGTTACTGCTCTTCTTTCTTTTTGAGATCGTAAAAATGCCGCTGCAGTGTGCCCTGACTGTGGGATATTTGATCCTGATCCTATAATTGTTGAAGAAGTTGAAAGCATTGTGTTTTCCTTTCAACCAGCTGTAGATATATCAAATGTAGATAAATATTGAAGTATGAATTGTGTAATGTACCAAATATTTACAATGGCAATCATCTAGAGAAGGTATAAATGACCTGCAGCATGAGTGGGTGTCTGAATTGATGAATATGGTGAAACAGTTGTAATCACCGTTGATTGAATGGAGGATGGTGTGTATAGTATTTGTAGAAATAAGTTTAAGTATTGAAGATTCTGCTGATTCGGATCCTGCAGTTGGAGTGTGTGATGAAATTTCTGGATTTGTTGTGAAGCCAGCTGTATGAATGAAGAGAAAGAATCATTTGCTCAGCCCATTAATTCGACAGTCATTAACCATGCCATTTAAAAGATTTCAATTATAGTGATGATATGATGTGAACCTATGATAGAGTTACTTTGATGAAATAACTGTGAAATCCATTCAATGAATTGAATTAAATTGAATTGAATTTATTGTCACGTGTACTGAGGCACAGTGAAAAGCTCTGTCTTGCGAGCAGTACAGATAGATCACAAAGTAGCATAGATAAGTAAGTAATAGGTAAACAGCGGCAAAAACAAAAACACAGTTACAGGCAAATGTTTAGTGTTTGTGAGTCCATTCAGTATTCTAACAACAGTAGGGTAGAAACTGTTTCGAAACCGGCTGGTGCGTGTGTTCAGGTTTCAATGGTAGAGGTTGTAGAAAAACATTGCTGGGGTCGGATGGATCTTTGAGATACATCCAGACAGAATGGTCTCGATGGCGTACCTATAAAAATTGGCAAGGGTATTTGCCTTCATGCCAAATTTCCTCAGCTGCCTGAGGAAGAAGAGACATTGTTGGGCTTTTGTAACTAGTGTGTCCACATGAGTAGTCCAAGCAAGCTTGTTATGGATGACCACTCACAGGAGCTTGTCACTGTCCACTCGTTCCACCTCTGTGCTGTTAATGTGTAGGGGGGCATGAGTAACATCCTGCCGAAAGTCAGTAATGAGTTCCTTGGTTTTGCTGGCATTGAGAACCAGGTTGTTCTTAGTGCACAATTTTTTCAGGTCTTCCCCTCCTGTCTGTAATCTGTTTTGTCACCATCTGAGATTTGCCTGACTATGATGGTGTCATCAGTGAACTTGTACATGACATTAGTCTGGTATTTGGCGACACAGTCATGGGTATACAGTGAGTACAGTAGGAGGCCGAGTACACACCCCTGGCTAGCTCCAGTGTTGAGTGTTAGTGAGGATGAAATATTGTCCCCAATCTTCACTGATTGTGGCCCGTGGGTCAGGAAACTGAGCATCCAGTTTCAGAGAGTGGGGCTTCAGACTGAAGAAGTTGTAGTATTCTGTTGTAACAGCTTGTTGAGATGTGATGGCACTCTGTTTTATTCATTAAAATATGTTAATTGCTTTCAGTGACATTTTGCTATTAAAAGGAAGGGAGACGTTTTGAGAGAAAGTAATTCCTGTTGGAGAGACCGTAGAGATTGGAGACCAATGTCGGGTGGTGTTTACTGTATGGATTGTAATGATTAAAAATGTTGTCGTCACTGGGGAGTGAGTTTTCAGTTTACAAAGTAGAAGAGCATTGGAAGGAGACGTGCAAAATGCAGTTTTATAATACATAATGGAAGATAATACCTGAATGTGTAATTTGTAATTTAGTGCAGGAGATAGCTGATGACAACCATATGGCAAAGGACTCAAATCTTTATATGATTTTGACAAAGGCAATTGAGGTGCTTACATGGTGGAATAGTCCATGATTGAAGTTTGAGCATAAGGATTCCATCAATTCAGGCAGCATCCGACGAGCAGCAAAATCGACCTTTCGGGCAAAAGCCCTTCATCAGGAATAAAGGCAGAGAGCCTGAAGCGTGGAGAGATAAGCTAGAGGAGGGTGGGCGTGGGGAGAAAGTAGCATAGAGTACAATGGGTGAGTGGGGGAGGAGATGAAGGTGATAGGTCAGGGAGGAGAGGGTGGAGTGGATAGGTGGAAAAGGAGATAGGCAGGTAGGACAAGTCCGGACAAGTCATGGGGACAGTGCTGAGCTGGAAGTTTAGAACTAGGATGAGGTGGGGGAAG
>NW_025214341.1:27512-38248 GCF_004010195.1 Chiloscyllium plagiosum | reverse complement strand
AGAGAAGGAGGCCATCTGGTGTGTTCTATGGTGGAACTGCTCCTCCTGGGAGCAGATACGGCGGAGGCGGAGGAATTGGGAATACGGGATGGCATTTTTGCAAGAGGTAGGGTGGGAAGTGGTGTAATCCAGGTAGCTGTGGGAGTCGGTGGGTTTGTAGAAGTTGTCAGTGTCAAGTCGGTCATCACTGATGGAGATGGGGAGGTCCAGGAGGGGGAGGGAGGTGTCAGAGATGGTCCAGGTAAATTTAAGGTCAGGGTGGAATGTGTTGGTGAAGTTGATGAATTGCTCAACCTCCTCGCGGGAGCACGAGGTGGCGCCAATGCAGTCATCAATGTAGCGGAGGAAGAGGTGGGGAGTGGTGCCGGTGTAATTACGGAAGATCAACTGCTCTACGTAGCCAACAAAGAGACAGGTATAGCTGGGGCCCATACGTGTGCCCATGGCTACCCCTTTGGTCTGGAGGAAGTGGGAGGATTCAAAGGAGAAATTGTTAAGGGTGAGGACCAGTTCGGCCAAACGAATGAGAGTGTCGGTGGAAGGGTACTGTTGGGGACATCTGGAGAGGAAAAAACGGAAGGAAGCTGGACAAGTTGGACAGTTCAAGATGGCGGTATCGAGTTGGAGGGTTGGGTCTGGGATAAGTTGGGATGAGGGGTGTTGAGGAAACTGATGAAATCGATGTTGATGCCATGTGGTTGAAGGGTTCCAAAGTGGAAGATGAGACATTCTTCCTCCAGGCATTGGGTGACTAGGATTTGGCAGTGGAAGAGGCCCAGGACTTGCATGTCCTTGGCAGAGTGGGAGGGGGAATTGAAGTGGTCGGCTACAGGGCAGTGGGGTTGTTTAGTGCGTATGTCCAGTTGATTTCACCAGTGTCCTACCTAATTATAACCACGCCATTGAAAAGAATTCAGAGATATTAATGTTTAATGGGAATGTTTGGTTGTATTATTTTGATCAAATGACTGTATATCCCATTCACATGAATGAAGTCGAGGTAGCATACTGTTGGAGCAGCGTGTCGACAGGAAACAATAGTTCTGCCTTATTTGGATATTAATACCTAGGGTGGAAGCTTAGTGCTAGAACAACCAGAGTTGTTATCACTAGTTTGTTGCCTGTGCCACATGCTAGCGAGGTGAGGAATAGGAACAGAGAGGAGTTGAACATGCGGCTACAGGGATGATGCAGGAGGGAGGGTTCTGGATACCTGGATGATTGTGGCTCATTCTGGGGCAAGTAGGATCTCTGCAAACAGGATGGTCTACACCTGAAGCTGAAAAGTACCAATATTCTGGGGAGCAAATTTGCTAATGCTGGTCAGGAGGGTTTGAACTAATTCAGTAGGGGGGTGGGAACCTAAATTGTAGTTCCAGTGTCCAGGAGGTTGAGAATAGTGAGGTCAGAAATGAGGTTTCAAGGTTGCAAGAGTTCACCGGCAAGCAGGAAGGTGGTTTGAAGTGTGTCTACTTCAACACCAGGAGCATCCGGAATAAGTTGGGTGAACTTGCAGCATGGACTGGTATCTAGTACTTCGATGTTGTGGCCATTTCAGAGAAATGGATAGAGCAAGGACAGGAATGCTTGTTGCAGGTTCCAGGATCGAGATGTTTCAGTAAGAATAGAGAAGATGGTTAAAGAAGAGGAGGTGTGGCATTGTTCATCAAGGACAGTATTACGGTGGCAGAAAGGACGTTTGAAGACTCGTCTACTGGGGTAGCATGGGCTGAGGTTAGAAACAAGAAAGGAGAGGTCACCCTGTTGGGAGTTTTCTGTAGGCCTCCAAATTGTTCTAGCAAAGATAATTCTGGACAGGAGTGAGAGTAACAGTGTAGTTCTTATGGGGACTTTAACTTTCCAAATATTTCCAAATTTCCTGCCATTTATTTGTTGTCAATTATGGAGAAGAATGATGTTAAGAGAAAGCAGGACCTGTCGTATGGAGGATGTTGAATGCAATGTTGAAAACTTATTTTCCATTTCGAAGAACAGAATGAAAGATTTAGCTTGTTGGAGAGTGAACTCCATTTTAAGAAGGAAGGAAGTATTTGGAGGAAGGTATTTGAATGAGTATTTAATCAGAGATGCTGGTTGACAGAAATTTGTCCAAGTATGTACTTTGTGAGTTTTTTGGGAAAAAGATGTTGGTGAATTGTTGAAGGAAAGAGGAAAGCTCCCTATGCTTGTTCATTAGAAGGAGTATTGTAAAGATTGATAAATACCTACCTGTATATTCTGGAGTTGTCGGTATGTGGGATGAGATTGAGTCTGTTGTTTGTTCTGCTGGTATGGTTGCTGATTTAGATGGTGTACCTTGTGATGTAGATGTAATTGATGTGATTTTTGTTGACCCACCTGTCGACGTGGAAGATAACGGAACTGGATGAATGTTTGTGAAAGTGGTCAGTGGATTTGAGTGATGTACAGGATGAAGAAAAAAGACAAACCTGGCAGGCGTGATTTTGTCTGACTGGAAACCTGGGAGGAAATGGATTGAATCTGTGTTGTCCCATTGGATGCTGGTGGAGAAAGAGATTTAAATTTTAGAGATACAGCTGATTCTGTTTCTGGAGAAATAGGGAAATAAGAAATTTCTGCACTTGTGTTTAAGTTAGTTGTATGAATGATGGAGAATCATCATTTGCTTTAGTGACTTAATAGAGTAGTATTAAAAAGCATCTCTCTGAGATCTGCAAATCAGAGGTTGAATGACAAATCAATGTTTGCAATGTTTGTTATTGTTCAGATGAAAAGTGTCAAGTGAATGTAGTGTCCATGAATTCTGCTGAATTTGCACGTGCATTAGACAATGTTATGGCAGTTCTGATTGATATGAAATGTAACATCAATGAATAATTTCTTGCTATTTCTTTGTTATCAATTATGGAGAGGAATGATGGTGAGAGAAAGCAGGGCCTGTTGTCTGGACGAGGTTAAATGCAATGTTGAAACATTTTGCCACTTCAAAGAAAGGAATGCAAGATTTGGTTTATTCGAGTGTGAGCTCCATATTGATGAGGAAAGAAAAATTTGGAGGAAGGTACTTGAATGAGTAAATAATCAGAGATGCTGGTTGACGGAAATTTGTCTAAGTATCTACTTTGGGAGTGTTTTGAAAAAAAAGATGTTGGTGAATTGTTGAATTCTGGAGTTGTAGTTATGTGGGATGATATTGAGTCTGTTGGTTGCTCTGATGGTTTGGTTGCTGATTCGAATGGTGTACTTGGTGATGTCGATGAAATTGTTGTTATTTCTGTTGACCTACCGGTAGACATGGAAGATAACATAATTTGAAGAATGTGTGTGAATGCAGTCAGGTAATTACAGTGATGTTTCGGACGAAGGTGATGTACTTACCTGCCAAAGGTGATGGTGCCTGACTTGACGACTGGGACGAAATGGAGTAAAACTCTGTTGTCCCATTGGAGGCTGATGAAGAAACAGATTTAAAGTTTAGAGATTTATCTGATTCCATTCCTATAGAAATAGAGATGAAATATCTACACTTGTGGTTAAGTTAGTTGTATGAATTATGCAGAATCATCCTTTGCTTGAGTATGTTAATGGAAAAGCCTGTCACTAAAAGCAACAAATCAGAGGTTGAATAATAAATCAGTGACTGCAACATTTATGATTGTTAAGGTGAAGAGCATCAAATGACTGTAGATCCCTTAAATCCGTGTTAAAGTTGCAGTTGAATATGACAATGTGATGGCAGTTCTGAATGATATGAAATGTAAAATTGATGAATATTTTGCTGCCATTTCTTTGTTGTCAATTATGGAGAAGAATGATGTTGAGAGAAAACAGGGTCTGTCTTATGGACGATGTCGAACGCAATGTTGAAAAATTATATCTCATTTCGAAGAATGTAATGAAAGATTTAGCTTGTTGGAGAGTGAGCTCCATAGTATTGAAGGAAGGATGAACTTGGAGGAAGGTACTTGAATGAGTATTTAATCAGAGATGCTGATCGACAGGAATTTGTCCAAATATGTACTTTGGGAGTCATAGAGTCGTAGAGATGTACAGCATGGAAAGAGACCCGTCGGTCCAACCCGTCCATGTCGACTAGTTATCCCAACCCAGTCTATTCCCACCTGCCAGCACCTGGCCCATATCCCTCCAAACCCTTCCTATTCATATACCCATCCAAATGCCTTTTAAATGTTGCAATTGTACGAGCCTCCACCACTTCCTTTGGCAGCTCATTCAATACACGTACCACCCTCTGCATGAAAAGGTTACCCCTTAGGTCTCTTTTATATCTTTCCCCTCTCACCCTAAACCTATGCCCTCTAGTTCTGGACTCCCTGACCCCAGGGAAAAGACTTTGCATATTTACCCTATCCATGCCCCTCATAATTTTGTAAACCTCAGTAAGGTCACCCCTCAGCCTCCGACGCTCCAGGGAAAACAGCCACAGCCTGTTCAACCTCTCCTTATAGCTCAAATCCTCCAACCCTGGCAACATCCTTGTCAATCTTTTCTGAACCCTTTCAAGTTTCACAACATCTTTCTGATAGGAAGGAGACCAGAATTGCATGCAATTTTCCATTAAACTCCATCTGCCACTTCTCAGCCCACTGGCCCATCTGGCCCAGATCCTGTTGTAATCTGAGGTAACCCTCTTCACTGTCCACTACACCTCCAATTTTGGTGTCATCTGCAAACTTACTAACTGTACCTCTTATGCTCGCATCCAAATCATTTATGTAAATGACAAAAATTAGAGGACCCAGCGCAGATCTTTTGGCACTCCACTGGTCACAGGCCTCCAGTCTGACAAACAACCCTCCACCACCACCCGCT
This sequence comes from Chiloscyllium plagiosum, assembly GCF_004010195.1. NCBI lineage: Eukaryota > Metazoa > Chordata > Chondrichthyes > Orectolobiformes > Hemiscylliidae > Chiloscyllium > Chiloscyllium plagiosum. The sequence goes on along the minus strand of NW_025214341.1, from coordinate 33,433 downwards.
GTCTTCTACCTTTGGGCCAGTTCAGTATCCAAATGGCTAGTTCTCCCTGTATTTCATGAGATCTAACCTTGCACATCAGCCTCCCATGGGGGACCTTGTCAAACGCCTTACTGAAGTCCATATAGATCACATCTACTGCTCTGCCCTCATCAATCCTCTTTATTACTTCTTCAAAAAACGTCAATCAAGTTTGTGAGACATGATTTCCCATGCACAAAGCCATGTTGCCTATCCCGAATCAGTCCTTGCCTTTCCAAATACATGTACATCCTGTCCCTCAGGATTCCCCTCAACAACTTGCCCACCACCGAGGTCAGGCTCACTGGTCTATAGTTCCCTGGCTTGTTCTAACCACTCTTCTTAAACAGTGGCACCACGTTTGCCAACCTCCAGTCTTCCGGCACTTCACCTGTGACTATCAATGATACAAATATCTCAGCAAGATGCCCAGCAATTACTTCTCTAGCTTCCCACAGAGTTCTCAGGTACACCTGATCAGGTCCTGGGGATTTATTCACGTTTATGTGTTTCAAGACATCCAACACTTCTTCCTTTGTAATCTGGACATTTTGCAAGATGTCACCATCTATTTCCCGACAGTCTATATCTTCCATATCCTTTTCCACAGTAAATACTGATGCAAAATACTCATTTAGTATCTCCCCCATTTTCTGCGGCTTCACCCAGAGGCCGCCTTGCTGATCTTTGAGGGGCCCTATTCTCTCCCGAGTTTACCTATTGTCCTTAATGTATTTGTAAAAACCCTTTGGATTCTCCTTAATTCTATTTGCCAAAGTTATCTCATGTCCCCTTTTTGCCCTCTTGATTTCCCTCTGAAGTATATTCCTACTTCCTTTATACTCTTCTAAGGAGTCACTCGATGTATCCTGTCTATACCTTACATATGCTTCCTTCTTTTTCTGAACCAAACCCACAATGTCTTTAGTCATCCAGCATTCCCTATACCTACCAGCCTTTCCTTTCACCCTGACAGGAATATATTTTTCTGGATTCTCGTTATCTCATTTCTAAAGGCTTCCCATTTTCCAGCCGTCCCTTTACCTGCAAACACCTGCCTCCAATCAGCTTTCGAAAGTTCTTGCCGAATACCATCAAAATTGGCCTTTTTCAAATTTAGAACTTCAACTTTTAGATCTGGTCTATCCTTTGACTGCGCTACTTTAAAACTAATAGAATTATGGTCACTGGCCCCAAAGTGCTCACCCACTGACACCTCAGTCACTTGCCATGCCTTATTTCCCAACAGTAGGTCAACTTTTGCACCTTCTCTTGTAGGTACATCCACATACTGAATCAAAAGATTGTCTTGTACGCACTTAACAAATTCCTCTCCATCTAATCCTTTAACACTATGGCAGTCCCAGTCTATGTTTGGAAAGTTAAAATCCCCTACCATAACCACCCTATTATTCTTACACATAGCTGAGATCTCCTTACAAGTTTGTTTCTCAATTTCCCTCTGACTATTGGGGGGGTCTTTAATACAATCCCAATAAGGTGATCATCCCTTTCTTATTTCTCAGTTCCACCCAAATAACTTGCCTGGATATATTTCAGGGAATATCCTTCCTCAGCACAGCTGTGATGCTATCCCTTATCAAAAATGCCACTTCCCCTCGTCTCTTGTCTCAGTTTCTATCCTTCCTGTAGCATTTGTATCCTGGAACATTAAGCTGCCAGTCCTGCCCATCCCTGAGCCATGTTTCTGTAATTGCTATGATATCCCAACCCATGTTCATAACCATGCCCTGAGTTCATCTGCCTTCCCTGTTAGGCCCCTTGCATTGAAATAAATGCAGATTAATTTATTAGTCCTACCTTGTCCCTGCCTGCCCTGACTGTTTGACTCGCTTCTGTTCTCAACTATACCCGTCTCAGATTGATCACTTTCCTCTCGATCAAGATGTTGGTGAATTGTTGAAGGAAAGAGGAAAGTTTCTTCCGCTTGTTCATTAGAAGGAGTACTGTAAAGATTGATATACCGACCTGTATATTCTGGAGTTGTAGTTATGTGGGATGATATTGAGTCTGATGTTTGCTCTGATGTTATGGTTGCTGATTCGGATGTTGTACTTTGCGATGTAGATGAAATTGTTGTGATTTCCGTTGACCCACCTGTGGTCGTGGAAGATAACGTAATTTGAGGAATGTGTGTGAATGCTGTCAGTTGATTACAGTGATGTTCAGATGAATGTGATGTACTTGCCTGCCAAAGGTGATGGTGTCTGACGTGACGACTGGGAAGAAATGGAGTAAAACTCTGTTGTCCCATTGGAGGCTGATGAAGAAACAAATTTAAAGTTTAGAGATGTATCTGATTCCACTCCTATAGAAATAAATATCTACACTTGTGGTTAAGTTAGTTGTATAAATTATGGAGAATCATCCTTTGCTTGAGTGTGTTAATGGAAAAGCCTCTCTCTGAAAGCAGAAAATCAGATGTTGAACAACAAATCAGTGACTGCAACTTTTATCATCGTTAAGTTGAAGTGCATCAAATGACCGTAGTTCCCTTAGACAGTGCTGAATTTGACGTTTTCTTTTGTGCAGCTGAATTTGACAACGTAACGTCAGTTCTGAATGATAACATGTAACATCGATGAACAATGTCCTGTCCATTATTGTTGTCAATTATGGAGAGGAATGATGTTGAGAGAAAGCAGGGCCTGTCTTATGGATGATATTGAACTCAATATTGGCAAATTATTTCCCATTTCAAAGAAAGCAATGAGAGTTTCAGGTTTTCAGAGAGTGAACTCCACATTTAAGAAGAAAGAAAAATGGAGGAAGGTATCAGAATGAATATTTAATAAGAGATGCTGGTTGACAGAACTTTGTCCAAGTATACACTTTGCGAGTGTTTGGAAAAAAGCCATTGGTGAGTTGTTGAAGGAAAGATGAAAGCTCCCTTTGCTTGTTCGGTAGAAGGAGTGGAGTAAAGGTTGATGAGTGCCGACCTATAAATTCTGAAGTAGTAGTTTTATGAGATGACATTGAGTTTGTTGTTTGTTCTGTTGGTGCGGTTGCTGTTTGAAATGGTGTACTTTGTGATGTAGATGAAACTGTTGATATTTCCGCTGACCCACCAGTAGACGTGGAAGTTAAGGTAACTAGAAGAATATGTGTGAATGTTGTCAGCCGATTACAGTGATGTACAGGATGAAGATAATAAGACTAAACAGGCAGGTTTGATTGCGTCTAACTTGAAATCTGGGAGGGATCAGATTGGACCTGTGTTGTCCCATTGAATGCTTGTAGAAAAACTGAGTTAAAGTTTAGAGATACGAATGATTCTGTTTCTGCAGATATGGAGAGACATGAAATTTCCGAACTTGGGTTTAAGGTAAGTGTACGAAAGATGGAGAATCATCTTTTGCATGAAGTTCTTAATATGCCAGTATTAAGAAGCCTCTCTCTGAATGCAATGATTCAGAGATTGAATGAAAAATCAATGATTGCAACATTTACAATTGTTAGGATTAAAAACATCAATAGACAGCAGATTTCATGATTTCTGCTGAATTTGACAAGGTTTTGTGCAATGATTCAGAGATTGAATGAAAAATCAATGATTGCAACATTTACAATTGTTAGGATTAAAACATCAATAGACAGCAGATTTCATGATTTCTGCTGAATTTGACAAGGTTTTGGCGTTGCTAACGGACGTGAAATGTAAAATAGGTGAACAATTTCATGGCAAGTCTTGGTTGTTAATTATAGAGAAGAACGATGTTGAGAGAATACAATGCTTGTCACATGGACAATGTGGTAAAATAGCTTCCTACATGGAAGACAGTAATGAAAGATTTGGTGTTGTTAGAGAGTGAGCTGAAAATATATGAATAAAAGAAAGAATTTGGAGGAAATTATGTTAATGACTCTTTAATAAGACATGATGGTTGACAGATATTTGTCCAAGAGTGCACATTGTGAGCGTTTTGGAGAACGGAGGTAAGTGAGTTGTTGAAGGAAAGAGGAAGGCTTCCGATGGTCAGTTGTTCAGAGGAATAATGTAAAGATTGATGAATACCTACCTGTATATTCTGGAGATGTAGTCTTGTGGGATGATATTGAGATTGTTGTTTGCTCTGATGGTGTGGTTGCTGACTCAAATGGTGTACTTGGTAATGTCGATGAAATTGTTGTTATTTCCGTTGACCCACCTGTAGACATGGAAGATAACATAATTCGAAGAATGTGTGTGAATGCGACCGGGTAATTATAGTGATATTTCGGACGAAGGTGATGTACTTGCCTGTCAAAGGTGATGGTGTCTGACTTGACGACCGGGAATAAATGGAGCGAAACTCTGTTGTCCCATTGGAGGCTGATGAAGAAACAGATGTAAATTTTAGAGATGCGTATGATTCAGTTCCTGTCAATATAGAGTTGAAATATCTACACTTGTACTTATGTTAGTTGTACGAATTATGTAAATCATCCTTTGGTAAGTGTGTTAATGAAAAACCTCTCTCTGAGTCAATATAGAGTTGAAATATCTACACTTGTACTTATGTTAGTTGTACGAATTATGTAAATCATCCTTTGGTAAGTGTGTTAATGAAAAACCTCTCTCTGAAAACAGCAACTCAGAGGTTGAATGATAAATCAGTGACTGAAATATTTATGATTGTTTAGATGGAAAGCATCAAATGATTGTAGACCCCTTAAACTCGTCTGAAATTGTGTTAAAGTTGCAGCTGAATTTGACAATGTGATGGCAGTTCTGAATGATATGAAATGTAAAATTGAAGAATATTTTGCTGCCATTTCTTTGTTGTGAATCATGGAGAAGAATGAGAGAAGGGAGGGTCTGTCTTATGGACGATGTTGAATGCAATGTTGTAAAATTGTATCCCATTTCGAAGAACAGAATCAATGATTTAGCTTGTTGGTGAGTGAGCTCCATATTTATAAAGGAAGGAAGAATTTGGAGGACGATACTTGAATGAGTATTTGATAAGAGGCGCGGGTTGGCAGAAAGTTGTCCATGTATGTAACTTGCTAGGGTTTTGGATAAAAAGGATGTTGGCGAATTGTTGAAGTAAAGAAGAAAGCTCCCTCTGTTTGTTCATTAGAAGGAGTTCTGCAAAGATGGATGAATATATATTCTGGTGTTTCAGTTATGTGGGATAAGATTGAGTCTGTTGTTTGTTCTGCTGCTGTAGTTGGTGGTTCAAATGGTCTACTTTATGATGTAGCTGAAATTGTTGTAATTCCCATTGACCCACCTTTAGATGCGGAAGCTAACATAACCAGAAGAATGTGTATGAATGTTGTCAGCGGATTACGGTGATGTACAGGATGAAAGTAATAAGACTAAACTGGCAGGTGTGATTGTCTGACTTGTAATCCGGGAGGAATCAGATTGGACCTGTGTTGTCCATTGGATGCTTATGGAGAAACAGAGTTAAATATTAGAGATACGGATGATTTTGTTTCTGTAGGAAAGGAGAGAGATGAAATTTCCGAACTTGTGTTTAAGGTAACTGGACGAATGATGTAGAATCATCTTTTACTTGACGATCTAAATATACCAGGATTAAGAAGCCTCTCTCTAAATGCAAAGATTCAGAGATTGAAAGAAAAATCAATGATTGCAACATTTACAATTGTTAGGATTAAAAACATCAAATGACAGCAGATTTCATGATTTCTGCTGAATTTGACAATGTTTTGGCATTTCTGACTGATGTGAAATGTAAAATTGGTGAACAATTACAGAAGAAGCATTTTGAGAGAATACAATGCTTGTCACGTGGACAATGTGGTAAAATAGCTTCCCACATGGAAGACAGTAATGAAAGATTTGTTGGAGATGAGCTGAAAACATATGTAGAAAGAAAGAATTTGGAACAAAGTATGTTAATGCATATTTCATAAGAGATCATGGTTGA
>NW_025214341.1:0-4081 GCF_004010195.1 Chiloscyllium plagiosum | reverse complement strand
TCAGTGTGGACTTGTTGGGCCGAAGGGCCTGTTTCCACACTGTAAAGTAATCTAATCTAAAAAAACTGCTATCCTGCTGCTTTCTGCATTGTAATTGTTATATTCTAACAGCTGCAACTGCCTCTCAATTTCCATCAGGGGAGAAGACAAAAGAGAAGTGGAAAGCTCTCGTGGTGCTGCATCCTGGACTTCACCTTTTCTACCTTCAGCTTTCATTTCCCCCTCAGTGACAAGCTATTGTAAATCAGTTGCAGAAAAGTCTTCACAGGGAGCCTCAGCAGCTCTTCAATATCCTCACTTTCCACTTCTTCACAGGGCTTATACAGGAATTATACAAGAACATTCTTGTGTCAGAGGGAGAGCAATGAATGTCCATTTCTTTAATTTTTGAGATGTATAGTACTGTACCTCTCACATACTCAGAACAAAATGTGCGAAACAATCGCTGCTGGAATCACGCAACTGCTTGAACAGAGGCAAGCATTCTCGAAAATACCGTTTCCTATTCTTCAGCGATGTTATGGCCAAATCACACTGCTGAAACACACTTTATATGAGAACTCCCTCCTAGCAGAAGCATTTTGTGAAACTTGAAAGGATTCAGAAAAGACTTACAAGGATGTTGCCAGGGTTGGATTGTTTGAGCTATAGGGAGAGGCTGAATAGGCTGGGCTGTTTTCCCTGGAGTGTCGAAGGCTGTGGGGTGACCTTATAGAAGTTAATAAGACCATGAGGGGCACGGGTAAATAGACAAGGTCTTTTCCCCAGGGTGGGGGAGTCTAGAACTAGAGGGCATAGGTTTAGGGTGAGAGGGAAAAGATGTAAAAGAGACCTAAGGGGCAACGTTTTCACACAGAGGGTGATACATATAGGAGCGAGCTGCCAGAGGAAGTGGTGGAGGCTGGTACAATTGTAACATTTAAAAGGCATTTGAATGGGTATATGAATAGGAAGGGGTTAGTGGGAGACAGGACAAGTGCTGGTAAATGGGACTAGATTAATAAGTATCTGGTCAGTGTGGATGAGTTGGACTGAAGGATTTGTTTCCATTCTGTATGACTCTATGATTCTGTATGGTTAGTTGGGGTCCCTAGCTTAGTCTGGTATTGCCTCTTGGCATCTCTAATGGTGATCATATCTGGATTTCCTGTAATGGCCACAGTCGTCAGGCTCTGACTTTAGTAGGCAGTGGGTCTTCCTGTTCATCCATGGTTTCATCCAGTTGGAGAACCTTCAGATTAACTTCTAAGCAGGTATTAAGTGTAGTTAATCAGAAGTTGTTTAACGTGAGAACAATTTCAAGCAGATGGAGGAAGTTGAGAGAAGATGGGACCTGGCTCGGCCTCTGTTCAAGAAAGAAATGGAAATTATTTTATACCACCCTAGCATGGAATGGGGGTGTTGAGAGAATGTAGTGAAAAGGAGACGGTTGGGGCCAGGAAGCTGGGACCTCAATGGTCTCCTTTTGTTTGAAGATTAGTTTAGGGTATCTGGTCAGCATGGACAAGTTGGACCAAAGGGTCTGTTTCTGTGCTGTACGTCTGAGTCTATATCTACTTGTACTTGGTTTAAGCAAAGGAATCTGACAACAACAGGACATGTCATGTATCCAAATATTCAGAGAACACAATGTCAATAGCCCTTACTGTCCTTTTGCTCACCCATTCATGTATATTTGAGTTGAGGACATGACATGCTTGGGTGTGGGAGCAAAAGGTTAAGAGGAGAATAATTTTGAATTAATTCATAACTGCATGAGGTGACACAATCTCAGTCAACAGAATACACAACCAAAAACCGGGATTGCAAGAGCATTTACCATTTATATCAATTTAGGAGTGATATTTTTGAGACTATATTTTTCAGCTCAAAATCTGAAGGTGATTTTTTTACAACAGTAACATTTTTGAGAGATTGACATGCATGTTGCCTTTGGATTACATCAACTATCATAATGGAATAAAGTAAAAATGAGTAATGAATTCATATTAATTCTCTAATGATTCAAAAGAAATACCAAAGAAAGTGCATACAGCATGCCTTAATGACTACTGTCGAGTGGCTGTGACCTCAATAATCATGACATGCTTTGAGAGGCTGGTCACGGCCTACATCAACTCTAAGCCTCCAGCCTGCCTCAATCTCCTGCAATTTGCCAATGACAGGTCCAAGCAGAAGCCATTTCTCTAGCCCTCCCCTCATCCCTGGAATCTCTGGACAACAAGGGCATTTATGTCAGACTCCTGTTTATTGACTACAACTCCACATTCAACACCATAATCCCCTGAAGATTACCTCAAAACTGAGACCTAGGTCTCACCTCCACCCTCCGTAAATGGATCCTCACCTTCTGACCCACAGATTGCAATCAGTAAAGACAGACAATTGCACCTCCTCCACGATAATCCTCAAAACGGGAGCCTACCCCCCTCCCTGGCCACCACCAAAGATGCGTTCTCAGCCCCCACTGTACTCTCTGTACACCCACGACTGTGTTGCCAAATTCTGAACAAATGTCATCTACAACACCAACATGATAGGATGGATACCTAACATCGATGAGTCAGAATTCAGAAAGGAGACAGAGGGCTTGGTGACCTGGTGCAATGAGCACAACCTCTCAGCATTGGCAAAACTAAAGGACTGATCATTGACTTCAGAAAGAAAGGAGAACACATCCACCCATCTACACCAATGGAGCAGACTTTGAGAATAGACTCTAGTACTGAATGCTTTCCTCATGTTTCTATGGCCCCAAGTTTCTCGTTTGCTGCTGGCCTGAAAGTATGTTTATTGTTCTACTCCTTTAAAGAAAAATGCACCTAAATCTTTAACTGTCCCTCTGATTTAACAGTCTTAATATACAATCAGTCCTCATCAATCTTCTCCAGAAAAAGTATTCAAAGCTATCCATGAGAACAATTTCAGAATGCGACTATCTCACATATTCACACAACTGTCAATGCTATGCTACCTGGTTGGATTCTGATCCCCTCGGCCATGCTCCTGGGAGTGTGGCAGAGAGAGACTGAAGAGCAAGAGAAGAAAGAACAAAAGGTGAGCCTCTTAAACTCAAGTACGATGCATTTTAGTTTTAGGTGACCGTAAGAAACTATCGAAAGTTATGTGCATAGCCCAGACCATCACAGAAGCCAACCTCCCATACATGGGTTCCATTTACACATCTCGTTGCCACGGAAAGGCTGCGAACATCATCAAAGATCCCTCCCAACCTGTTAATGCTTTCATACAACCTCTTCTGTCAGGCAGAAGATTCAGAAGCTTGAAAACACTCACCAACAGGTTCAGGAACAACATCTTTTCTGCTGTTATTAGACTGATGAATGGACCTCTCTCACTTCAAATAATGTTGATCTTGCTTTGTGCACCTCCTCTGCAGTGTAGCCTGTGCACCTCTCTCTATCTGAGCACCCTTTGATCTGTATGTCCTTGTTTGCTATGATCTGCCTATACCGCTTGCAAACAAAGCTTTTCACTGTACTTAGGTACACGTGACTACCACAAATCAAATTCAAATGTGTTTTTCTGCTTACTAGGTGTCCACACAGTGTTCATTGGTTGACAGTTGTGATTGTGAATTATGACTCATCTCCATCTCCTTATCTCAGGAAAGTGGTCCTACTGCTGGTCCAGGAAAGAACTTCACAGAGGACACAAATTCAGCCTGAGATGTTCTGTGCTGGTTAAACTCATCACCAGTCTTCTGTGTCTCTCTTTCTCTCTAATGAGAACAGTCCTGTGGTCCTCTGAGACTATGGCAACTTTATCTTTTATGTCATTCTGTTCTGCATGATGCAGTCTACCAGGACTAGATTCACAGATTCATACAGTGCATAAAAGGCCCTTCAGCCCATTAAAGGGCCACTAATCCCAATTTCCTGCACTTATTCCATATCCTTGAATGTTATGATATTTCAAATGCTCATCCAAATAGGTTTTAAAGGTAGTAAGGTTTCCAGCCTCCACTACTTTCCCAGCCAGTGCATTCCACTACCCTAGGTCAAAAAGTATTTTCTCAAATCCCCTCTGAATCTTGTGCACAAAATCTGTGTCAGAAAAG
>NW_025214340.1:37338-42000 GCF_004010195.1 Chiloscyllium plagiosum | reverse complement strand
ACTTCCATAGATAATATCTGACTGATGATCAAAAGAATGTTCAAGGTCACTAATTGTATTCCTGACTGTGTTGAGTAAATCCTGCTTCTTTCAGTGGTAATTGCTTTGTTGTCAGCCATGGCTCAGTGTGTAACATTATTGTCTCTGAGGCAGAGATCCCTGGATTCAAGTCCCATTCCCAAATAACTCAGAATGTAAATCAGATTGATATTCCCCATGGAATAGAAAAAGATCACCATATCATGAAAAGATTCATACTTGGGAGGTGCTGCACTGCTGAAGGGACCTTACTGAGGAAGTGCTGCACTGTTGGGGGGCCCTTACTGAGGAAGCGTTGCACTGTTGGGGGGCCCTTACTGAGGAAGCGTTGCACTGTTGGGGGACCTTATTGAGGAAGTGCAGCACTATTGGGGAGACCTTACTGATGAAGTATTGCACGGTTGGGGGACCTTATTGAGGAAGTGTTGCACTTCTGGGGGGACCTTACTGAAGAAGTGTTGCACTGTTGGGGTGCCCTTACTGAGGAAGTGTTGCACTGTTGGGGGGACCTTACTGAGGAAGTATTGCATTGTTGGGGGACCTTACTGAGGAAGTGTTGCACTGTTGGAGAGCCCTTACTGAGGAAGTGCTGCACTGTTGAAGGGCCCTTACTGAGGAAGTGCTGCACTGTTGGGGGGACCTTACTGAGGAAGTATTGCACTGTTGGGGGACCTTACTGAGGAAGTGTTGCACTGTTGGGGTGCCCTTACTTAGGAAGTGTTGCACTGTTGGAGGGCCCTTACTGAGGAAGTGTTGCACTGTTGGGGGACCTTACTGAGGAGGTATTGCACTGTTGGAGGGCCCTTACTGAGGAAGTGTTGCACTGTTGGGGGGCCCTTACTGAGGAAGTATTGCACTGTCGGAACGCCCTTACTGAGGAAGTGCTGCACTGTTGAGGGGCCCTTACTGAGGGGGTGCTGCACTGTTGGGGGATCTTACTGAGGGGGTGCTGCACTGTTGGGGGATCTTACTGAGGAAGTGTTCCACTGTTGGGGGGCCCTTACTGAGGAAGTGCTGCACTGTTGGGGGACCTTACTGAGGAAGTGTTGCACTGTCGGGGAACCTTACTGAGGAAGTGTTGCACTGTCGGGGGTCCTTACTGAGGAAGTGTTGCACTGTTGGGAGACCTTAATGAGGAAGTGCTGCATTGTTGGGGGCTCTTACAGAGGAAGTGCTGCATTGTTTGGGAATCCCTTCTGCATTGTTGGGGGCTCTTACTGAGGAAGTGCTGCACTGTTGGGGGTCCCTTACTGAGGAATTGCAGCACTCTTGGAAGGGGCCTTACTGAGGAAGTGCTGCACTGTTGCAGGACCCTTACTGAGGAGGTGTTGCACTGTTGGGGGGCCCTTACTGAGGAAGTGTTGCACTGTTGTAGGGCCCTTACTGAGGAAGTGTTGCACTGTTGGGGGGCCCTTACTGAGGAAGTGCTGCACTGTTGGGGGACCTTACTGAGGAAGTGTTGCACTGTCGGGGGACCTTACTGAGGAAGTGTTGCACTGTCGGGGGCCCTTACTGAGGAAGTGTTGCACTGTTGGAGGGCCCTTGCTGAGGAGGTGCTGCACTGTTGAGGGGCCCATACTGGAGAACTGCTGCACTGTTGGAGAGCCTTACGAAGAAAGTGCTGTACTGTTGGGGACCTGTACTAAGGAAGTGCTGCACTGTTGGCGGGCTCTTACTGAGGAAATGGTGCACTGTTGGAGGGTCCTGACTGAGGAAGTGTTGCACTGTTGGAAGGCCCTTACTGAGGAAGTGGTGCACTGTTGGGTGGCCCTTACTGAGGAAATGCTGCACTGTTGGGGGGCCCTTACTGAGAAAGTGTTGCATTGTTGGGGTGCCCTTACTGAGGAAGTGTTGCACTGTTGGGGGGCCATTGCTGAGGATGGGCTGCACTGTTGGGGGGCCCTTACTGAGGAAGTGCTGCACTTTTGGAAGGCCCTTGCTGAGGATGTGCTGCACAGTTGGTGGGCCCTTACTGAGGAAATGCTGCACTGTTGGGAGACATTAATGAGGAAGTGTTGCACTGTTGGAGGGCCCTTACTGAGGAAGTGTTGCATTGTTGGGGTGCCCTTACTGAGGAAGTGTTGCACTGTTGTGGGGCTATTGCTGAGGAAGGGCTGCACTGTTGGGGGGCCCTTACTGAGGAAGTATTGCATTGTTGGGGTGCCCTTACTGAGGAGGTGTTGCACTGTTGGAAGGCCTTTACTGGGAAGTGCTGCATTGTTGGGGAATCCTTTGTAAGGAAGTGCTGCATTGTTGGGGGCTCTTACAGAGGAAGTGCTGCATTGTTTGGGAATCCCTTCTGAGGATGTGTTACACTGTTGGGGGCCCTAACTGAGGAAGTGTTGCACTATTGGAAGGCCCTTGCTGAGGAAGGGCTGCATTGTTGGGGTGCCCTTACTGAGGAAGTGCTGCACTGTTGGGGGACCCTTACAGAGGAACTGCTACACTGTTGGGGGTCCCTTACTGAGGAAGTTTTGCACTGTTGGGGGGGCTCTTCCTGAGGAAGTGCAGCACTGTTGGAAGGCACTTACTGAGAAGTGCTGCACTGTTGGGATGCCCTTACTGAGGAAGTGTTGCACTGTTGGGGTGCCCTTACTGAGGAAGTATTGCACTGTTGGGGTGCCCTTACTGAGGAAGTGTTGCACTGTTGAGGGGCCCTTACTGAGGAAGTGCTGCACTGTTGGGGGGCTCTTACTAAGGAAGTGTTGAACTGTTGGGGTGCCCTTACTGAGGAAGTGTTGCACTGTTGGGGGCCCTTACTGAGGAAGGGTTGCACTGTTGGAAGCCCTTACTGAGGAAGTGCTGCACTGTTGGGGTGCCCTTACTGAGGAAGTGCTGCACTGTTGGGGTGCCCTTACTGAGGAAGTGTTGCACTGTTCGGGTGCCCTTACTAAGGGAGTGGTGCACTGGTGGGGGGCCCTTACTGAGGAAGTGCTGCACTGTTGGGGGACCCTTACAGAGGAAGTGCTGCACTTTTGGAGGGCCTTACTGAGGAAGTGTTGCACTATTGGGGGGCCCTTACTGAGGAAGTGTTGCACTGTTGGGGAGCCCTTAAAGAGGTAATGCTGCACTGTTGTGGAACCCTTACTGAGGAAGAGCTGCACTGTTGGGGTCGCTTACTGAAGAAGTGCTGCAATGTTTGGGGGCCCTTACTGAGGAAATGCTGCACTGTTGGGGGGCCTTTGCTGAGGAAGTGCTGCACTGTTTGCGGGCCCTTACTGAGGAAGTGTTGCATTGTTGGGGTGTCCTTACTGAGGAAGTGTTGCACTGTTCGGGGGCTATTGCTGAGGAAGGTCTGCACTGTTGGGGGGCCCTTACTGAGGAAGTGTTGCACTGTTGGAAGGCCCTTGCTGAGGAAGTGGTGCACTGTTGGGGGGCCCTTACTGAGGAAGTGTTGCACTATTGGGAGACCTTAATGAGGAAGTGTTGCACTGTTGGAGGGCCCTTTCTGAGGAGGTGCTGCACTGTTGAGGGGCCCTTACTGGAGAAGTGACCTTACAGAGGAAGTGCTGCAATGTTGGAGGGCCCTTATTGAAGAAGTGTTGCACTGTCGGGGGACCTTACTGAGGAGGTGCTGCACTGTTGAGGGGCCCTTACTGGAGAAATGCTGCACTGTTGGAGGGCCTTACGAAGAATGTGCAGTACTGTTGGGGACCTGTACTAAGGAAGTGCTGCACTGTTGGCGGGCTCTTACTGAGGAAATGCTGCACTGTTGGAGGATCCTGACTGAGGAAGTGTTGCACTGTTGGAAGGCTCTACTTGAGGAAGTTCTGCACTTTTGGAAGGCACTTACTGAGCAAGTGTTGCACCGTTGGAAGGCCCTTACTGAGGAAGTGTTGCACTGTTGGAAGGCCCTTGATCAGGAAATGCTGCACTGTTGGGAGGCCCTTACTGAGGAAGTGTTGCATTGTTGGGGTGCCCTTACTGAGTAAGTGCTGCACTGTTGGGGGGCCCTTACTGAGGAAGTGTTGCACTGTTGGGGGGCCCCTTACTGAGGAAGTGTTGCACTGTTGGGGGGCCTTTGCTGAGGATGGGCTGCACTGTTCGGGGGCCCTAACTGAGGAAGTGCTGCACTTTTGGAAGGCCCTTGCTGAGGAAGTGCTGCACTGTTGGGGGGCTCTTACTGAGGAAATGCTGCACTGTTGGGAGACATTAATTGAGGAAGTGTTGCACTGTTGGGAGACCTTAATGAGGAAGTGTTGCACTGTTGGAAGGCCCTTGATCAGGAAATGCTGCACTGTTGGGAGGCCCTTACTGAGGAAATGCTGCACTGTTGGAGGGTCCTGACTGAGGAAGTGTTGCACTGTTGGGGGGCCCTACTTGAGGAAGTTCTGCACTTTTGGAAGGCACTTACTGAGCAAGTGTTGCACCGTTGGAAGGCCCTTACTGAGGAAGTGTTGCACTGCTGTGGGGCCCCTTACTGAGGAAGTGTTGCACTGTTGGGGGGCCCTACTTGAGGAAGTTCTGCACTTTTGGAAGGCACTTACTGAGCAAGTGTTGCACCGTTGGAAGGCCCTTACTGAGGAAGTGTTGCACTATTGGAAGGCCCTTGATCAGGAAATGCTGCACTGTTGGGAGGACCTTACTGAGGAAGTGTTGCATTGTTGGGGTGCCCTTACTGAG
>NW_025214340.1:0-8523 GCF_004010195.1 Chiloscyllium plagiosum | reverse complement strand
GAGAGACTGGTTAGAGTCAGTGCTGGAGTTACAGTGAGAGACTGGTTAGAGTCAGTGCTGGAGTTACAGTGAGAGACTGGTTAGAGTCAGTGCTGGAGTTACAGTGAGAGACTGGTTAGAGTCAGTGCTGGAGTTACAGTGAGAGACTGGTTAGAGTCAGTGCTGGAGTTACAGTGAGAGACTGGTTAGAGTCAGTGCTGGAGTTACAGTGAGAGACTGCTTAGAGTCAGTGCTGGAGTTACATTAAGAGATAGGTTAGAATCAGTGCTGGAGTTAATGTGTGAGACTGGTCAGAGTCACTGCTGGAGTTAGAGTAAGATGTTGGTTAGAGTCAGTGCGGAAGTTTCAGTAAGATTCTGGTTGGAGTCAGTGCTTGAGTTACAGCCTGAAACTGGTTCAAGTCTGTGCTGGAGTTACATTGAGAGACTGGTTAGAGTCATTGCTGGAGTTCCAGTGTGAGACTGGTTAGAGTCAGTGCTGGAGTTACTGTGAGAGACTGGTTCGAGTCAGTGCTGGAGTTATAGAGTGAGACTGGTTAGAATGAATGCTGGAGATACTGAGAGATTCTGGTTAGAGTCAGTGCTGGAATTACAGTGAGACATTGGTTAGAGTCAGTGCTTGAGTTACAGTCTGAGACTGGTTTATGTCTGTGCTGGAGTTACAGTGAGACACTGGTTAGAGTCAGTGCAGGAGTTACAGTGAGACACTGGTTAGAGTTAGTGCTGGAGTTACACTGTGAGACTGGATAGAGTCAATGCTGGAGTTACAGTGAGAGACTGGTTAGAGTCAGCACTGGAGTTACAGTGTGAGACTGGTTAGAGTCAGTGCTGGAGTTACTGTGAGAGACTGATTAGTGTCAGTGATGGAGGTACAGTGTGAGCCTGGTTCGAGTCAATGCTGGAGTTACAATGAAAGACTGGTTAGGATCAGTGCTGGAGTTACAGCGAGAGACTGGTTGGAGTCAGTGCTGGAGTTACAGCGAGAGACTGGTTAGAGTCAGTGCTGGAGTTTCAGTGAGAGACTGGTTAGAGTCAGTGCTGGAGTTTCAGTGAGAGACTGGTTACAGTCTTTGCTGGAGGTACAGTGTGAGACTAGTTAGAGTTAGTGCTGGTGTTACTCTGAGAGACAGGTTAGAGACAGTGCTGGAGTTACTGTGAGAGACAGGTTAGAATCAGTGCTGTAGGTACAGTGAGAGACGGATTTGAGTCAGTGCTGGAATTACAGTGAGACATTGGTTAGAGTCAGTGCTTGAGTTACAGTCTGAGACTGGTTTAAGTCTGTGCTGGAGTTACAGTGAGACACTTGTTAGAGTCAGTGCTGCAGTTGCAATGTGAGACTGGTTCGAGTTAGTGCTGGAGTTACACAGTGAGACTGGTTAGAGTCAGTGCAGGAGTTACAGTGAGACACTGGTTAGAGTCAGTGCTAGAGTTACACTGTGAGACTGGATAGAGTCAATGCTGGAGTTAATGTGAGAGACTGGTCAGAATCAGTGCTGGAGTTACAGCGAGGGACTGGTTGGAGTCAGTGCTGGAGTTATCGTGAGTGTATGGTTAGAGTCAGTTCTGGAGTTACAGCTAGAGACTGGTTAGAGTCAGTGCTGGACTTACAGAGTGAGACTGGGGAAGTCAGTGCTGGAGTTACAGTGGGAGACTGGTTAGAGTTAGTACTGGAGTTACAGAGTGAGACTGGTTAGAATGAGTCTGGAGATACTGTGAGATTCTGGTTAGAGTCAGTGCTGGAATTACAGTGAGACACTGGCTAGAGTTAGTACTTGAGTTTGAGTCTGAGACTGGTACGAGTCTGTGCTGGAATAACAGTGAGAGACTGGTTAGAGTCAGTGCTGGAGTTGCAACGTGCGACTGGTTCGAGTCAATGCTGGATTTACAGTGAGAGACTGGTTAGAGTCAGTGCTGGAGTTACAGCGAGGGACTGGTTAGAGTCAATGCTGGAGTTACAGTGAGAGACTGGTTAAAGTCATTGCTGGAGTTACTGTGAAAGACTGGTTAGAGTCAGTACTGGAGTTAGAGTGAGACTGGTTAGAATGAGTCTGGAGATACTGTGAGATTCTGGTTAGAGTCAGTGCTGGAGTTACAGTGAGACACTGGCGAGAGTCAGTACTTGAGTTTGAGTCTGAGACTGGTTCGGGTCTGTGCTGGATTTACTGTGAGAGACTGGTTAGAGTCAGTGCTCGAGTTGCAATGAAAGACTGGTTAGGGTCAGTGCTAGAGTTACAGCGAGAGACTGGTTGGAGTCAGTGATGGAGTTACAGAGTGACACTGGTTAGACTCAGTGCTCGAGTTACTCTGTGAGACTGGTTTGAGTGAGTGCTGGAGTTACAGTGAGAGACTGTTAGAGTCAGTGCTCGAGTTACAGTGAGAGACTGGTTAGAGTCAGTGCTGGAGTTACTGTGAGAGTCTGGTTAGAATCAGTGCTCGAGTTACTGTGAGAGTCTGGTTAGAGTCAATGCTGGAGTTAGAGTGAGAGAGTGGTTAGAATCAGCACTGTAGATACAGTGAGAGATGGATTTGAGTCAATGCTGGAGTTAGAGTGAGAGACTGGTTACAATCAGTGCTGGAGTTACTGTGAGAGACTGGTTAGAGTCAATGCTGGAGTTACAGTGAGAGATTTTTTAGAATCAGTGCTGGAGTTACAGAGTGAGACTGGTTAGAGTCAATGTGTGAGTTACCGTGAGACACTGGTTAAAGTCATTGCTGGAAATTCTGTGAGATTCTGGTTAGAGTCAGTGCTGGAGTTACAGTGTGAGACTGGTTAGAGTCAGTGCTGGAGTTACAGTGTGAGTCTGGTTCGAGTCAGTGCTGGAGTTACTGTGTGAGTCTGGTTCGAGTCTGCTGGAGTTACAGTGTGAGACCGGTTAGAGTCAGTGCTGGAGTTACAGTGTGAGACTGGTTAGAGACAGTGCTGGAGTTACAGTAAGAGATAGGTTAGATTCAGTGCTGGAGTTAATGTGTGAGACTTGTGTGAGTCAGTGCTGGAGTTAGAGTAAGAGGCTGGTTAGAATCAGTACTGGAGTTACAGCAAGGGTCTGGTTAGAGTCAGTGCTGGAGTTCCAGTGTGAGACTGATTAGAGTCAGTGCTGGAATTACAGTGAGAGATTTTTTAGAGTCAATGCTGGAGTTACAGTGAGAGACTGGTTAGAGTCAGTGTTGGAGTTACAGAGTGAGACTGGTTAAAGTCATTGCTGGAGATACTGTGAGATTCTGGTTAGAGTCAGTGCTGGAGTTACAGTGTGATACTGGTTAGAGTCAGTGCTGGAGTTACATTGAGAGACTGGTTAGAGTCAATGCTGGAGTTGCAATGTGAGACTGGTTAGAGTCAGTGCTGGACTTACATTGTGAGACTTGTGTGAGTCAGTGCTGGAGTTAGTGTGAGAGACTGGTTAGAATCAGTGCTGGAGTTACAGCAAGGGTCTGGTTAGAGTCAGTGCTGGAGTTAGAGTGAGGCTGGTTAGAGTTCGTGCTGGAGTTACAGTGAGAGACTGGTTAGAGTTAGTGCTGGTCATACAGTGTGGGATTGGTTAGAGTCAGTGCTGGAGTTACTGTGTGAGACTGGTTAGTGTCAGTGATGGGGTTACAGTGTGAGAATGGTTACAATCAGTGCTGGAGTTACTGTGAGAGACTGGTTTAAGTCTGTGCTGGAGTTACAGTGAGAGACTGGTTAGAGTCAGTGCTGGAGTTACAGAGTGAGACTGGTTAGAGTCAATGCTGGAGTTACAGAGTGAGACTGGTTAAAGTCAGTGCCTGAGTTACAGTCTGAGATTGGTTTAAGTCTGTGCTGGAGTTACAGTTTGAGACTGGTTAGAGTCAGTGCTGGAGATACAGGGTGAATCTGGTTAGAATCTGTGCTGGAGTTAAAGTGAGACTGGTTTGAGTCATTGCTGGAGTACACTGTGAAACTCATTGGAGTCAGTGCTGGAGATACAGTGAGAGACTGGTTAGAGTCAATGCTGGAGTCATAGTGAGAGACTGGTTAAAGTCAGTGCTGGAGTTACTGTGAGAGACTGGTTAGAGTCAGTGCTGGAGATACAGTCTGAGACTGGTTAGAGTCAATGCTGGAGTCATAGTGAGAGACTGGTTAAAGTCAGTGCTGGAGTTACTGTGAGAGACTGGTTAGAGTCAGTGCTGGAGTTACAGTGAGAGACTGGTTAGAATCAATGCTGGAGTTACAGTGAGAGTCTGGTTAGAGTCTGAGCTGGAGTACACTGTGAAACTCATTGGAGTCAGTGCTGGAATTAAAGTGAGAGACTCGTTAGAGTCAATGATGGTGCCATAGTGAGTGACTGGTTAGAGTCAACGCTGGAGTTACAGTGCGAGACTGGTTAGTGTCAGTGCTGGAGTTACAGTGTGAGACTGGTTAGAGTTAGTGCTTGAGTTGCAGTGTGAGACTGGTTACAGTCACTGCTTGAGTTAGTGAGTGAAACTGGTTAGAGTCTGTGCTGGTGGTACAGTGAGAGACTGGTTAGAATAAGTGCTGGAGTTACAGTGAGAGACTGGTTAGAATCAGTGCTGGAGTTACAGTGAGAGATTAGTTAGAGTCAGTGCGGGAGTTACAGTGAAAGACAGGTTAGAGTCAGTGCTGGAGTTACAGTGAGAGACTGGTTAGAGTCAATGCTGGTGATACAGTGTGTGACGGGTTAGACACGGTGCTGGAGTTTCAGTGAGAGACTGGTTAGAGTCACTGTTGGAGTTACAGCGAGAGACTGGTTAGAATCAGTGCTGGTGTTACAATGAGAGACTGGACAGAGTCAATGCTGGAGTTACAGTTAGAGACTGGTTAGAGTCAGTGCTGGAGATACAGTGTGAGATTGGTTAGAGTCCGTGCTGGAGGTACTGTGTGAGACTGGTTTGAGTCAGTTCTGGAGTTACAGTTAGAGACTGTTTATAGTCAGTGCTGAAGCTACAGTTAGAGACTGGTCAGACTCAGTGCTGAAGTTACAGTGGGAGATTGGTTAGAGTCAGTGCTGGAGTTACAGTGAGAGTCAGTGCTGGAGTTACAGTGAGAGACTGGTTAGAGTCAGTGCTGGAGTTACAATAAGAGAGTGGTTAGAGTCAGTGCTGGGTTACTGTGAGAGTCAGGTTAGAGACACTGCTGGAGTTACAGTGTGAGACTGGTTAGAGTCAGTGCAGGAGTTACAGTGTGTGATGGGTTAGACACGGTGCTGGAGTTACAGGGAGAGACTGGATTGGGTCAATGCTGGAGTTACAGATTGAGACTGGTTCGAGTCAGTACTGGGATTACAGTGTGAGTCTGGTTAGTGTCTGTGCTGGAATTCAAGTGCGAGACTGGTTTGAGTCATTGCTGGAGTACACTGTGAGACTCGTTACAGTCAGTGTTGGAGATACAGTGAGAAACAGGTTAGAGTCAGTGCTGGAGTTATTGTGAGAGACATGTTAGAGTCAGTGCTGGAGTTATTGTGAGAGACATGTTAGAGTCAGTGCTGTTGTTTCAGTGAGTGACTGGTTACAGTCAATGCTGGAGTTACAGTGAGAGACTGCTTCGGGTCAGTGCTGGAGTTAGTGAAAGACAGGTTAGAGTCAGTGCTGGAGTTACAGTATGAGACTGGTTAGAGTCAATACTGGAGATACAGCGTGAGACTGGTTAGAATCAGTGCTGGAGGTTGTGCGAGACTGGTTCGAGTCAGTGCTGGAGTTACAGCATGAGAATGGTTAGAGTCAGTGCTGGAGTTACAGTGATAGACTGCTTCGAGTCACTGCTTGAGTTACAGTCTGAGACTGGTTCGAGTCTGTGCTGGAGTTACAGTAAGAGACTGGATCGAGTCCGTGCGAGAGTTAGACTGTGAGGCTGGATAGAGTCAATGCTGGACTTACACTGTGAGACTGGTTAGAGTCAGTGCTGGAGTTATTGTGAGAGACATGTTAGAGTCAGTGCTGGAGTTTCAGTGAGTGACTGGTTACAGTCAATGCTGGAGTTACAGTGAGAGACTGCTTCGGGTCAGTGCTGGAGTTAGTGAAAGACAGGTTAGAGTCAGTGCTGGAGTTACAGTATGAGACTGGTGAGAGTCAGTGCTGGAGTTACAGATTGAGACTGGTTGAGACTGGTTCGAGTCAATGTTGGAGTTACAGCAAGAGACTGGTTCGAATTAGTGCTGGAGTTTCAGTGAGAGACTGGATAGAGTCAATGCTGGAGTTACTGTGAGAGACTGGTTAGAGTCAGGGGTGGAATTACTGTGTTAGACTAGATAGAATCAGTGCTGGAGTTACTGTGAGAGACATGTTCGAGACAGTGCTGGAGTTACAGTGAGAGACTGGTTAGAATCAGCGCTGGAGTTAGAGTGAATGACGAGTTAGTGTCAGTGCTGGGTTACAGTGTGAGACTGGTTCCAGTCAATGCTGGAGTTACAGTGTGAGACGGATTGGAGTCAGTGCTGGAGTTACAGTGAGTGCATGGTTAGAGTCAGTGCTGGGGTTACAGAGGGAGATTGGTTAGAGTGAGTTCTGGAGTTACAATGTGAGACTGGTTAGAGTCAGTGCTGGAGTTACAGCGAGAGACTGGTTGGAGACAGTGCTGGAGTTACAGTGAGTGAATGGTTAGAGTCAGTTCTTGAGTTAGTGGGAGACTGATTAGAGTTACAGTGAGAGACTGTTTATAGTCAGTTCTGGGGTTACCGCGAGTGACTGGTTAGAGTCAGTGCTGGAGTTACAGTGTGAGACTGGTTAAAATTAGTGCTGGAGGTACAGTGAGAGACTGGTTAGAGTCAGTTCTGGAGGTACAGTTTGAGACTGGTTAGAGACAGTGCTGGAGTTACAGCATCAGACTGGTTAGAATCAGTGCTGGACTTACAGTGGTAGACTGGTTCGAGTCAGTGCTGGAGTTACAGTGTGCAATGGTTAGTGTTGAGTGAATGGTTAGAGTCAGTTCTTGAGTTAGTGGGAGACTGATTAGAGTTACAGTGAGAGACTGTTTATAGACAGTTCTGGGGTTACCGCGAGTGACTGGTTAGAGTCAGTGCTGGAGTTACAGTGTGAGACTGGTTAAAATTAGTGCTGGAGGTACAGTGAGAGACTGGTTAGAGTCAGTTCTGGAGGTACAGTTTGAGACTGGTTAGAGACAGTGCTGGAGTTACAGTGTGAGACTGGTTAGAGTCAGTTCTGGAGGTACAGTTTGAGACTGGTTGGAGTCAGTGCTGGAGTTACAGCGTCAGACTGGTTAGAATCAGTGCTGGACTTACAGTGGTAGACTGGTTCGAGTCAGTGCTGGAGTTACAGTGTGCAACTGGTTAGTGTCAGTTCTGGAGTTACAGTGTGAGACTGGTTAGTGTCAGTGGTGGAGTTACAGTGATAGACTGGTTCGAGTCAGTGCTGGAGTTACAGCATGAGAATGGTTAGTGTCAGTGCTGGAGTTACAGTTGAGACTGGTAGGAGTCAGTGCTGGAGTTACAGTGAGAGTATGGTTAGAGTCAGTGCTGGGGTTACAGTGAGAGACTGGTAGGAGTCAGTGCTGGAGTTACAGTGAGAGTATGGTTAGAGTCAGTGCTGGAATTACAGTGAGAGACTGGTTAGAGTCTTTGCTGGACCCACACTGAGAGACTGGTTAGAGTGAGTGCTGCAGTTACAGTGAGAGACTGGTTGGAGTCATTTCTCGACTCAGTGTGAGAGTGGTTAGAGTCAGTGCTGGAGTTACAATTCGAGACTGGTTAGAGTAAGTGCTGCAGTTACAGTGAGAGACTGGTTGGAGTAATTTCTAGACTCACCGAGTGAGACTGGTTAGAGTCCGTGCTGGTGTTACAGTGCGAGACTGGTTAGAGTCAGTGCTGGTGTTACAGTGCGAGACTGGTTAGAGTCAGTGGTGGAGTTACAGTGAGAGACTGGTTAGGGTCATTGCTGGAGTTACAGTGAGAGACTGGTTAGAGTCAGTGGTGGAGTTACAGTGAGAGACTGGTTAGGGTCAGTGGTGGAGTTTCAGTGAGAGACTGGTTAGGATCAGTGCTGGAGTTACAGAGTGAGACTGGTTAGGGTCAGTGCTGGAGTTATAGCGAGAGTCTGTAGAATTGCAGACACAATATCCACACATTTCCTTTAACTTCCTGTGCTTAGGCCTGGAGTTGAAGTGAACCATTCAGGGGTGGGGTCAGCTAGGGCCCTCCTGGTTTGGCCAGGGAACTGGTTGCATTCTGGATAGTGAGTTGAGTATCTGGCCTACTCATCCTGTCTGGTACTGACTGCTGCATGTCCAGTACTTTGTGGTTAAACTTGGTTACCTCAGTGACACACTCGCAGCAGACTGCATTTCTTCCTTTTCTTGTGTGCAGCAACTTCACAGTGAGTTGGGCCGAGAAAATAAGATGCTTTTTATTTTGTTACTCCCAACTAAGTCCTCAGCCATTATCCCTGCCACTGGAGTGAATCTCTGTACATAATGAAATCTCTACCCAGGCCGAGACATGGCACCAGTATCCAGTCTCAGTGGCCTCGGGCAGTGGTCACTGATGCTGGTGCTGAGGAGCACTGTTGTTCTATCTCCCTGTGCCCTCCATTGTGTTACCTG
>NW_025214339.1:18570-42000 GCF_004010195.1 Chiloscyllium plagiosum | reverse complement strand
ATGTTGCTGTCCCATCTGCTTCTATGACCCTCAAGGCAACTCCTGCCCCCTTAGTCTTTGTTCATATTTCCTTTAAACTTTCCCCCTCTGACCTTAAACCCATGCCCCCAGTTTTTGACATTTCCATCCTGAGAAAAAGAGTCTGACTATCCAACCAATCCACAACTCTCATAATTTTATGTACTTCTATGAGGTTGCCCCTCAGCCTCCGACGCTCCAACAAAAACAATAGATCACTATGTTGTGCTGAGGATTAAGCCTAGTCTAAAATAAAATAACCTCCCGATGCACTCCACAATTCACTGCTGTTTATGTGAATGTCCAGCAGTCACTTAAATATCCCTAATGACTCAGTTTCCACCACCACCGCTGGCAACGCATTCCATGCATTCACAACTCTCTGCGTAATGAACCTATCGCTGACATCTCTTCTATACCTTTCTCCTAACACCTTAAAACTATAACCCCTCATGTCAGTCAATCCTGCCCTGGGGAAATGTCTCTGGCTATCGACTCTATCCATGCCTCTCATTACCTTGTGCACCTTGATCGGGTCTCCTCTCTTCTTCCTTCTATCCAGAGAGAAAAGTCAAAGCTTAGCACACAAACCCACCAACACTCTCAAACAAAAACTAACAAACTTAAAAGACCCAGTAAAACCCATGGACAATACCAACGTCATCTACAAAATGCAAGGACTGCCACAAACACTACATAGGACAAACAGGAAGAAAGTTAGCCACCAGGATACACGAACACCAGCTAGCCACAAAAAAACACAACCCTCTCTCCTGCGTAGCCCTACACACGGAGGAAAAAAACCACCATTTCGACTGGGACAACACATCTATCCTGGGACAGGCTAAGCAAAGACATGCCAGAGAATTCCTAGAGGTCTGGCACTCCAACCACAACGCCATAAACAAACACATAGATCTAGATACCATCTATCAACCCCTCAGAAAACGAACAGGAAATGACATCACCATCAACCCCAGGAACCCCATCCAGGACAAACATATAAATAGAAAGTAGGAGACAACAGCTTCGCTTCACTTGGAGGTCGCCACTGATGATGTTACCTAGCCAGGTAATGAAATGTCTGGATATCAAACCTACAGCTCAGCAAGCAAACCTACACCCGAGGCATGAAAGAATAACACTAGGTTAAAAAAAGGTAAATCCTAAGTACTTTGATGGCAAAAAGATACCTACAGAAAGGGAGGGGCCCATTAAGGATCATAGCAGTAATTTGTGCACGTTGGCAGAGGACATAGATAGGGTTCTAAATGAATACTTTGTGTCAATGTTTAGTAGTGAAAGTTATGATGTTTTTATAGAAATCATGGAGAATAAATTTTAATATACTTAAAGGAACTGGCACAGAATGGAGGCTTTGAGTGGTCTGGCAGGATTAAAATTAGATAAATCTCCAGGGCTGGTTGAAATGTATCCCAGGCTGTTGAGTGAGGCAAGGGAGGAAATAGCAGAGCTGCTGGCAATAAATTTTAATTCCTCTTTGGCCATAGAAGAGGTGCCAGAGGACTGGAGGACAACAATGTGGTACTGTTAGTCAAAAAGGAAGTAAAGCATAAACCAGGAAACTACAATCAATTAGTGATGGGGTCCCACAAGTGTCAGTGTTGAGGCCCTTGCTGTCTGGGGTATATGTAAACAATTTTGCCTTAAATGTTGGGAGGTTGATCAGTAAGTTCACAAATGATATGGAAATTGTTGGGGTGGTAACTAGTAAGGAGGATAGCCTTAGGTTGCTACAGGACACAGGCTGACTTAATGGTCTCAGAAACAGAAGTTGTTGGAAAAGCTCAGCAGGTCTGGCAGCATCTGTGAAGAGAAATCAGTTCTGAGGAACTGTATTAAATTGTATTTGCCACTGATCAGCCCATCTGATCAAAACCAAAAGAACTATGAATGCTGTAAATCAGAAACAAAAACTGAAATTGCTGGTAAAGCTCAGCAGATCTGGCAGCATCTGTGAGGAAAAATCAGAGTTAACATTTTGTGTCCAGTGACCCTTCCTCAGAACTGATTTCTCTTCACAGATGCTGCCAGATCTGCTGAGCTTTACCCGCAATTTCAGTTTTTGTTTCTGATTTACAGCATTCATAGTTCTTTTGGTTTTAATCAGATGGGCTGATCAGATGGGCAAATACAATTTAATACAGTTACGTCTGAAGTGATGTACTTAGGCAGAACAAACAAGGCTACAGAAAACATGATGAACAGTAAGAGCCTGGGAAGCACTGATGAACAGAGAGACTTTGGTGTGCATGACCACCAGTCCTTTAAGGTGATGGGCAGACAGATAAAGTTGTTAAGAAGATATATTGGATACTTGCTTTAATAAGCCAAGGCACAGAATTTAAGAGCAGGGAGGTTATGCTGGAACTGCATAAAATAGACCACAGTTAGAGCACTCTGTGCAGTTCTATAATTCACATGAGACAAAGAATACAACCTTTACTGGAGAAGGTGCAGAGGAGATTTACCTGGATGTTGCCTGGGCTGGAGAGCTTAATTTATGAAAAGAGATCAGACAGACTGGGGTTGTTTCCTTTAAGCAGAGGAGATTGAGAGGGGCGACGACTAAGATGCATAAAATTATGAAGGGCAGAGACAGGAAGGAAATTTTCCACTTGTTAGAGGCATTAATGATCAGAGGTATAGCTGTAAGATAAGAAGCAGGAAGTTTAGAGGGAATATGAGGAAATGTTTTCTGACTTAGAGGGTGGTGGGAATCTGGAACTCACTGCCTGTAAGGGAGGTAAAGGCAGAAACCCACATAACATTTAAGAAGTATTTAGATGTACACTTGCGATGCCAAGGTATATGAGACTATGGGCCAAGTGCTGGAAAATGGAGTTAGAATAATTAGGTGTGATGGTGTAAACTTCAGAACTTTAATAACTGTTCACAGATTGAAAGAAAGAGCAGTAGCTCTGTCTGGAATTAACAATCGGGGACAAGGTCAAACCTATACAAGAAATCAAAGCAAGTTCCTTGACAGTGGAGTCACAGGGAGACAGGGTAATAAAGAAGGCATTTGCTTCCCTTTATTGGTCAGTGCATTGAGTATAAGAGTTGTGAGGTCATGTTGTGGCTCAACAGGACATTGGTTAGGCCACTTTTGGAATACTGCGTTCAATTCTGGTCTCCCTGCTAGAGGAAGAATATTGTGAAACTTGAAAGAATGTAGAAAAGATTTACAAGAATGTTGTCAGGGTTGAAGGGTTTGAACTACAGGGAGAGGCTGTATAGGCTGGGGCTATTTTCCCTGGAGCATCAAAGAAGTTCATAAAATTATGAGGGGCATGGATAGAGTGAATAGTCAAAGTTTTTTCCCAGGTCAGGAGAGCCCAAAACTGAAGGGCATAGATTTAAGGTGAGTGCGGAAAGATTTGAAAGGGAACTTTTTCATGCAGAGGTTGGTGCGGGCATGTAATGAATTGCCAGAGGAAGTGGTGGAGGTTGGTACAAATATAACATTAAAAGCCATCTGAATAGGTATATAAATAGGAAAGGTTTTAGAGGGATATGGGCAAACAGGGGACAATTGGGACTAGATTTAATTTAGGATATCTGGTCCCCAAGGACAGGTTGGACCAAAGGGTTTGTTTCCATATTGTATATCTCCATGACTCTAATTAGCCATGCCTGGGAAAAAGAGAAGTTGAGACTTCATAAACAAACTGTTTTGACTTCTGTTGACAACTGGCTGCTTATGCCAAAAGGACAATTATTGCCGTGCAGAAGAAGTTAAAGGAGTTAATCACATCAAAACTGTATCTTCAAATGGATAAACCGATGTCAAATGTAACAAGGAACAAAGAAGTTACTTTTGATAAGAAGGCAAGTTGCAGACTCAATGATTCCGAAGGGTAATCAATATTTTGGATGAAAGAATCTAGAAGATCATCAATAAAGTCACTTCATAGACCTGAAGGATGAAAAACTATAAAACTTAAACATCAGAAAACTTTTTCAGCAGGACCTCAAAGAACAATACTGCACAAGGATCATACCCTAGACATCAAAGACTGACACTGTTGGTTGGAACTGTAGCTAAATTTTGCCATTAATCAACGAATAGCCAAGTTGAGTTGTGAGGCAGAATTTGCTTACATGAGGGCACTTATTGTGATTGCTACATGCAATAAATTTTAAATAATTTTTTAAGAACTTGATTGTGAGATTTCTTAATAAGTAGATGAATTAAACATAACTTATGGTGATTTACCCACAACAATTGATTTCCTTGGGTTGGCTTTGATAATAAATGACTTTAATTGCTCTGAAGTCAAACCTAACAGCTTATACTTTCAGAAATTCGGCCTGAGCCTTAATTAAGAGGGCCATATGACAGTTCAAATTCAAGTGAGTGGAGCACAATACAGGCATCAATTTTCAGATTTAATTGGAACATATACATTTTGTATTATTGAATTGTGCATTAGCTTGAAATCTAATTGAAATCATGGCAGACAATCAATCTTAGTAGGAGAGCTTGGTTAAAGAATATTTGAGAAAGAAATTACTGAAATGGAGAGAGTATTAAGCTTGTGATGCTACAAGTTCCAGATCATGTATTAGAGTCAGTTGGGGAGCTCATGGGAAAGCACACACCCAAAGAGGACGAGTTGTTGGGAATTTGTTGTCATGATATATGACGTATGCATTAAAGCACAGAAATGTTCAGATAAATCAGGTGAAGTCAGAAAGTGAGGAATTGCAGTCAGAAAATGCAGAGTTAAAACAGAAACTTGATGGCCTACTGGCTGTCAGTCAGGAAAGGGGAGTTATCCAGACAGAAAACAAAGAATTAAAAGGAAAGTTTAAATGCCTAGAGGTTGCCAATCAGAGGAAGATAGCTTACCTCTCAAATTATCAAAGTCAATTTGAGACAGGGAACAGGAATGCCAAGAAGGTACAGAGGCAAGTTCAGGAGTCAGAAATTTAGGACTCAGGATGTTGAAAATTAATGTAAAGATCTCCAGCCAGCACTTATAGTACTGCATCAAGCACAGCCTGAGCAACAAATGCAGAATGCTGATCATTCTAAATACCAATAAGAAATTGATGCCTTGAAGTCACAACTTTCCAGCCACAACTGTGCTATTGGACCCAGACAAAGATTAGGGATGAAAGGGGAGATTCTGATTGGGGATCAACTGAGGGCGAAGCGACATGTTCTAGATTATGATTATAATCTTAATCCCACGCCCCTCTACCACACTCGGATCAAGACTCAGAGTCTGGTACCAGCCCAAAGTAAAGATAAAGATTTAATGAAAATCTAACAACATAAATAAAGATAGAGTCATTCAACCAGCAATTGGGCTATAAACCAGGTGTTTTGCAAAGTGAGACACACAAATGGCAGAGTTTGAAACTAGGTTAATTAAAAGAGTGGGTAAACTCTCCAGTTAGCCAAAAAGAAAATTTAGAGGGGTGTGACATGCAGCTCTGATGTAATTAAAATTAGAAGGACTGGAACGGGAATTTACCGAAAGCTGTATTCCAATACCAATCGATTCACCTATCACTGTGACAAACCCTGGATAGAGAGAAAATAAAGAAGAATAAACTAGTTTGAATTGCAGCCCTTTGTTTGTCTCATAAATTAAGAGTACCTGGGCAAATGTATTTTTGGAGTAATAAATTGGTTGAACTGTCTGTATAGAACATTTCGCAGGCAAAAATTCTAATGAGTACCAATCTTGGAAGAATAAGGATCTGTGTGAACTGATAAACTGTAAATAAGAGCAGAAACTGCCTTGAAGTTTTGTTTGTGAGCTTTAGATAAGCTATGAACCATATTGAAATCATATTGCTGGCTTGGCTTTCACAAATGAAGTACGAGTCAGCAGTCAAGATGCAGTGCACAATGGAAAAGGACATCATGTGCATACATAACCAAATACTGATAGGTGCAGACCGAAAACGCCTCTGCTCACAAGTTTGCGTGCATTAATCTTACATGCAACACGGATATAAAGTTCATTTGCGCCAATGATTTGCACAGAACCTCCACGACATCACTCCCACAGATTACAATCGCACTTACATCAGAATAGACTGAAAACCCTGTAGAATACTCAATAGGAAAAGAAGGACTCAGAGCAATCATACAGTCATACAGCATGGAAACAGACCCTTTGGTCCAAGCAGTCCATGCTGAATATAATACCAGGCTAAATTAGTCCCACCTGCCTGCTCCTGGCCCATAGCCCTCCAAACCTTTCCTATTCATGTACTTACCCAAATGTCTTTTAAACATTGTAATCGTACCTACATCCATGACTTTCTCAATAAGTTAAACACACACGCAAACCATCTTCTGTGTAAAAAAAATGTGCTTCTCATGTCTTTTTTAAATCATTCTCCACTCACCCTGAAAATGTGCTCCCTTGTCTTGAAATCCCTCATAGTATGGAAAACACAACTTTATCTATACCCCTCATTATTTTATAAGCTTCTATAAGGTTGCCTCTCAACCTCCTACACTCCAGTGAAAAAGTCCCAGCCATTTTTCATAACTCAAACCTTCCATACCCAGCAACATCCTTGTAAATCTCTTCTGAACCCTCGACAGCTTAATAATATCCTTGCTATAACTGAGTGAGCATAACTGGATTGAGAAGAGACCTCACTGATATCCAATACAATCCAATGGGTGGCACGGTGGCACAGTGGTTAGCACTGCTGCCTCGCAGCGCCAGAGACCCTGGTTCACTTCCCGCCTCAGGCGACTGACCGTGTGGAGTTTACACATTCTCCCCGTGTCTGCGTGGGTTCCTGGTTTCCTCCCACAGTCCAAAAATGTGCAGGTTAGGTGAATTGGCCATGCTAAATTGCCCATAATGGTAGGTGTAGGGGAGTGGTCTGGGTGGGTTGCGCTTCAGTGTGGACTCGTTGGGCCGAAGGGCCTGTTTCCACGCTGTAAGTAATCTAAAACATGACTTCTATACTCAAAGGACTGAGCAATGATGGCAAGAGCACAAAATGCCTTTTTAACCATTGTCAATATGTACTGGTCACTTCTAACCCAGAAGACATTCCAATAATCCAAAAATGTGAATCCTTCTCCCATACACCAGCTCCTCAGCCATGCATTCATCTGCTCTATCCTCCTATTCCTACCCTCACCAGCTCGCAGCACCGGGAGAAATCCGATATTACCACTCTCGAGAATCTCCTTTTTAAATTCCTGCCTAATTCTCGATGTTCTCCCTTCAGAATCTCATCTTTTTCCCTTCCTATGTCATTGGTTCCAATGTGTACAATGACCTCCTGCTGGTTCCTCACCCCTCACATTCTGCACCCTCTCTGAGACATCCTTGATCCTAGCATCAGGGAGGCAGCACACCATTCTGATTTTTCGCTGCTGGCCACAGAAATGTCTGTCTGTGCCTCAGACGAGAGAATCCCCTAACAGAATTGATCTCTTGGAACTCGATGTACCCCTCATTGCATTAGAGCCAATCACGATACCAGAAACTTGGCTGTTCTTGCTACATTCTCCTGAGAATCCATCACCCCCTACATTTTCTAAAACAGCATACTTGTTTGAAACGGGGATAGCCACAGAAGACTCCTGCACAACCACTTACATAAGAGGCATACTTAGTAAGTTTGCAGATGACACCAAAATTGGAGGTGTACTGGACAGTGAAGATGGTTACCTCAGATTACATAGAACATAGAACAATACAGCGCAGAACAGGCCCTTCGGCCGTCGATGTTGTGCCGACCTGTGAACTATTCTCAGCTCGTCCCCCTACACTATCCCAAAATCATCCATGTGCTTATCTTAGGATTGTTTAAATCTCCCTTACAACGGGATCTTTACCAGATGGACCAATGGGCTGAGAAGTGGCAGATGGAGTTTAATTCAGATAAATGTGAGGTGCTGCATTTTGGGAAAACAAATCTTAGCAGGACTTATACACTTAATGCTAAAGTCCTAGGGAGTGTTGCTGAACAAAGAGACCTTGGAGTGCAGGTTCATAGCTCCTTGATAATTGAGTCGCAGGTAGATAAGACAGTGAAGAAGGTGCTTGGTCTGCTTTCCTTTATTGGTCAGAGTATTGAGTACACGAGTTGGGAGGTTATGTTGCGACTACATGACATTGGTGAGGCCACTATTGGAATATTGCGTGCAGTTCTGGTCTCCTTGCTATCAGAAGGATGTTGTGAAACTTGGAAGGGTTCAGAAAAGATTTACAAGAATTTTATCAGGGTTGGAGGATTTGGGCTACACAGAGAGGTTGAATAGGCTGGGGCTGTTTTCCCTGCAGCGTCAGACGTTGGAGGGGTGACCTTATAGAGGTTTAAAAAGTCATGAGGAGCCTGAATAGGGTAAATTGGCAAAATTGCTTCCCTGGGGTGGCTGAGTCCAGAACTAGAGGGCATTAGTTTAGGGTGAGAGGGGAAAGATATAAAAGAGACCTAAGGGGCAACATTTTCACGTAGAGGGTGGTATGTGTATGGACTCAGCTGTCACAGGAAGTGGTGGAAACTAGTACGATTGCAACATTTAAAAAGCATCTGAATGGATGTATGAACAGGAAGGGTTTGAATGGGTCGGGTGCTGAAAGGTTTGACTAGATTGGGTTGGGATATCTGCTCAGCATGGACAAGTTGGACCGAAGGGACTGTTTCCTTGCTGTACATCTATATGACTCTATGACATTTTGTGTGTGCAAAGTATGGATGGTGTGTTGTATGAAAAGTCCATCATGAATTGTTATTGGTTATTCTAAAACTCTCATGTTACCAACATGGTGTTCATAACCTTTACCTAGCATTTATAAGGAATTGATCAGAGCATTGTATAATCAAGTAGGGTTATACAACTGAGGGGAAAACAAGAAGCAAAGAAATTTGATAGGAGATGCTGCAGAACTTCCTATAGTAATAGACATCATTGCTATAAGTGATTGATCAAATAAATCAATTTCTCAAGTTAAAGATTTATTGGGTGCGATGAATGTTAACATTAAATTTTGTTTAATGGGGACACCACTAACAGCACTACATTTCAAATTGTTAATATCTTAGAAACACACACCAGTGTGATTAATAACTTAGTAAAAGAAGTAGATCAGCATCACATAAATGTAACATTCTATACTTTATATGCAATATGATTGATGTCAATCAGTATAGAGAAAATAAAAATCAATTGAAAAGGGAGAAGCTCCTACTTGGGTTGATGACACTAATTTCAGGAAATTAGCTGTGAGTTCAGGAAATTAACAAAAGTAAGGACTAACGACTTGTGTATTGCAGGGAATGGAAATGGTCTTCTGTTCAGGATAACTGATATGTCGAAAGATGACAAACTGCTAATGTTACAACCGAGTGATCCAAAACATCATCTGGATGACAGTTAAGGAGGTACTACTTTATGCAGTAGAAAAGGAGACTTGTAGGAATAGCACTTAAGGCATGCCAAAAGATGGAGAAAACTATTGTTTGTTCCTATCTCCAACACATGGCTGGACATACCACATACTGTTTTATGCCCAGCAGGAATGAAACAGTTAACTGTACTCTCAAAATTTCAAGTACCATTAGAGACAATATAATCAGAGTTGGATATGCAGGTGATGGAGAATACTGAATCACATCTTTAAAATATTATTAACATAAGCTGTCTTATGTTAACATAACCTCTCACTGATTCAACATTTTGTATTCACCCTCAAATGCCATGTACGTACAAACAATGGAACTGGTTAACATCAGAAGGAGAAAATCTATGACTTTTGACATGACTGACTCAGCTAGAAAAGAGATTATGTCTGATTGGCAAAACTATGAGGTCTATATGGCCCTGCAAAGCGAATATTTGGAAGAAAAGAGATTTTGAAAAAGGCACACAATTTACATGTTACGGTTCAACAGGATAGTCAAAAATCAAGTTAGCTATTACAAACATTAAGGAACTTACTTGGTGGAATTACATCTGGAATTTGGAAAGCAATATACACACGGCCAATAGGCCTGTGCTATTTCATATCTTGTATTATTGTTCTATGTACTTGGGTCTACATAATTTTGAATGCTATCATGTTTCAGCAACAAATGCAGCAGACGAAAAAGGAATTAGTTGTGTTAAGACATAATAATCATAAAGCTGCAATGGGTGAAGCATAATGCACGTTTATTACTTTATTTCTGTTCTCGGTGTACTTATTACTCTATTTTTGATTTGTGATTTGTTTACTGATCTGAAACTCATTTATTGATTATTGTCATTCATATATATATACCATACAATAAAATAGTGCAATTTAAAATTGTGCACAGGGCAGCAACTCAGCTTGGATATGAAATGCTGTGGGGGAAATGGCTAATTGCACAGTACTAGTATTTGTTCATCAATTAAAAATAATGAACAAAGAAGAGGAAATGTGATAGTGTAAACTTCAGAACTTTAATAACTGTTCATAGAATGAAAGCAGCAGCAATAACTCTGGACTAAACTATCAAAAGATAAGGACAAACAAATTGAAAGCAATTAGCCATGACTGGGGAAAGGAACGATCAAGGCTACATAAATAAAACTGTTTTGATATCTGCTTGACAACTAGCTGCTTATGCCACAAGCACAAATTATTGTCGTGTAGAATAATTTAATGAGTTAATCACAGCAAAACTGAGTCTTCAAACAGACAAGCCAACGTCAAATGTGATAAGGAACAAAGAAGTTAATTTTGATAAGAAGGCAAGCTGCAGACTTGAGTAATCAATATTTTAGATGAAAGAATCTAGAAGGTCATCAATAATATCACACTATAGACCTAAAGGATGAAAAACTGTGTAAAATTTAAACATCAGAACTCTTTTTCTGCAGAACTTCAAAGAACAACACTGCACCAAGAATCATACCTGGTCATCAGAGACAGACACTGTTGGCTGGAATCATAGCTAGATTCTGCCATTAATCAGGTAATAGCTGAGTTGAGTTGTGAAGCATAACTTGATTACTTGAGGGATCTTATTGTGGTTGCTACATGCAATAAAATTTAAATCATTCTTTCAGTGTTTGATTGTCTGTGAGATTTATTAATAAGTAGCCAAATTAAGGGTAACTTGTGGCAATTTACAACAGGTGGCTGTTGGATGTCAGTCATCTCAGCTCCAGCACATTTCTACCATTGTACCTCAGGGCAGTGTTCTAGGTCCAACTGTCTACAGCTGTTCCATTAATGGTCTTCCCTTTTGCTATGCTGTAATCTATACAGCATATAAAGATACAGCGACTAGACCAGGTCAGATCTTGAACACACTGCAGCAAGTAACTCATCTTTAGACTCCCCAAAGCCTGTCCATCACCTACAAGGCACAAGACAGGAATGTAATGGATACTCCTCACTTGCCTAGATGAGTGCAAGTCCAACAACATTCACAAAACCTGTCACCATCCATCTGCTTAATTATCACCATATCCTCAAACATTCACTCTATCCATCACTGAGACGCAGGAGCAGCATTGTATGCCATCTCCAAGATGCACTCAGACATTCACTAAGAAGGTCTCTCTTAAAAAGCTAGAAATCACACAACACCAGGTTATAATCCAACAGGTTTATTTGGAAATACTAGCTTTTGGAGCACTGCTCCTTCATCAGGTGGTTGTGGTTATGTGGGGCCTGTGTGTCGATGGCGGAAATGACGGAGGGTGAAGTGATGTACCTGGAGGGTTAAGTATCTGAAGAATTACAAAAGGTGCTGAACATTATACAGTCATCAGTGAATGTCCCCATTTCTGATCTTATGATGGAGGGAAGTTCATTGATGAAACAGCTGAATTTGGCTGGGCCAAGGAGCCATCATGAGGATATCCTGCAGAGACATCTTGGAGCTGTGAATGATGACGTCCAAATACAACAAACATTTTCCTTTGTGTCAAGTATGACTCCAACTCATATACAGTTCAATTTTGCTATGATTCCTTGATATCAAATTTGATCAAGTGCAGCTTGATATCAAGGGCAGTCACACACCTCATCTGTGGAATTCACCTGTTTTGCCAATGTTTGGACGTGCATTAAGGTGAGGAACAGAGTACCCATGACAGAAGCCAAACTGAGCATCAGTGAGAAGGTGCTACTTCATCCTACTGTTCATGACTGCTTCCATTGCTTTACTGATGATGGAGAATTCACAGATTAATTGGCGAGGTTGGACTTTTCCTCATTTTTGTGTATAATATACCTGGGCAATTTTCCACATGCCAGTGTTGTATCTGTAGGAATGTTTGGCTAGGGTGCTGCAAGTTCTGCAGCACAAGCCTTCAATACTATAGCTGAATGTTGTCAGGTCCTCTAGCCTTTGCAGTATCCAGTCTCCCCAACTATTTCTTGATACCAATCAATTGAATTGAATAAAGTCTGGCACTTGCGATGCTAGAGACCTCTGGAGGAAGCCAAAAGTGATTATCCACTCAGCTGTTCAGGTTAGATACTTTTGTGAATGTTTTAGCCTTATCTTTTCCACTGATAGGCTGGGTGCCCCATATTTGAAGATGGGAATGTCTCCTTCTCCAGTGACTTGATTAATTGTCTGTTACTATCCATGACTCGTTGTAGCAGTATTACAGAGCCTAAGTCTGATCAATTAGCTCTAGAATCACTTACCTCTGTCTATCACTTGCTGCATATGCTATTTGGCATATAACTCATCCTGTGATGGAGGTTCACCAGGTTAACACCTCATTTTTATGTTTGGCTGGTACTGAACTTGCAAGCCCTCTTACACTACTCATTGAATCAGGGTTAATCCCTTGTCTAATGGTAATGCAGAGTGGGGGATATGTCAGGCTTATGCTGATGATGATCCACAGCACTTCATGGATGCTCAGTTTTGAGTTCACAGAATCACAGAATCTGTACAGTGCTGATAAAGGCTATTTGTCCGCACCGACCCTCTAAAGAGCATCCCACCTCCATCCTCATAACCTCATATTTCCTATGGCTAACTGACCTAACCTGAACATCCACACATCACAGTGGCAATTTAGCATGTCCAATCCACCTAACCTGCACATTTTTGGACTGTGGGAGGAAACGGCACGCGGCAGAAACTCATGCAGACATGAGCAGAATGTGCAAATTCCACACAGTGACCCAAGTCTGGAATTGAACCTGGGTCCCTGGCACTATAAGGCAGCAATGGTAACCATTGTACCAGCGTGCCACTAAGTTGATAATTACTAAAGTCTATCCCTTTTACCATGATGACATTACCACACAACACAATGGAGATGGAACTTAGTCCGTACCAGAACTATGCGAAGATTACTTTTAATTGTCATGGACAGATATTGTCATGGACAGATGCATCTGTGTTAGGCAGTTTGGTGAGGATGAGGTCAAGTGTTATGAGTAAATCACAAGTTTTCATTAATTCAGCTTCCTTATTAAGAAATCTCACAAACAGTCAAGTACTGAACCAATGTAGCAACCAAAATAAGACCCCTCAAGTAAGCACTTAGGCCTCACATCACAGCTTGGCTATTACACGATTAATGGTAGAATGTGAATGCAAGCTTGTGAGAAACATGAGAGTGCACTGTGAAAGTTTATATAAATTGGTGAACAGGAAGGGATTAATGAGAAAAATGTGGGCTGCTAGACTTGCTGAGTTTCTCCTGAAAGTTCTGTTTTGTTTGTTTCAGCTCTCCAGCATCCACAGTTCTTTATTTGATTATAATGAACTAGACCTGTTAGTTTGATGTCAGTAGTGGCTGATTTAATTAAATGATGGAGCAGGCTCAATATCCTGAATGACACACTCCTGTTCTAATGATTCTACCTCCATATTATAGTTGAAGTAATTGAATGACAATACAGCATACTTTAATAAGCATGCAGAGCAGCTTTCGCATATGTAATATATTTTAGAAGTTTAACCACCATCTGAAGTAATAGTATCAGGGCACAACACTAATATGAAAATAGTAATGTGGTTTAACAATGGATTGATTGCACTGAATGTGTCTGAATTTCTGAACATCTCACAAAAGTGAGGTCATATAACTTCGAGAAATATTAGTAATCACATTAAAATAGAGTGAAATAAATAGACTGGCAATTTTGCATTGTTAACTTGTCAGCTAAGGAGTCTAGACTTAAATTAGTTTCCCCATCCATATCAATCTCAGACAAATATCTTAAATCAAAATTTATCATCAGCAACAAGTTAATATTAGAATATCAGTCTATCTTTACTCCTATCTGAGTTTAAAAGAATTGAGCCATGGGCTTCCAGCGGATTGGTCTGTTCTTATGGGCAAGGTACTGCAGTCATTTGCCATTGCTTTTTGCAAAATGACTGACCAGAAAATTCTCTTGCCGTTACCATCTACCACCAAGCATACTTGAAGAATTTTCAGACCCACAATCAATCTGTGCAGCCACATTATGAACAAATCTTCCATGACGAACAACTCCTGGCATGAAACTCAAAAGGCTTCTGGCTTAGGTGCATGGGCACTACATCTGCAATACAAGACCTTCAATATTTACACCATCACTGTGTTGTACATGAACTGTCTCAATTATTTACTATTTATTTCTTCAATAAGCTTCATTTACTAATTATTTGTGTACTTATATTAAGTGCTAAACTTGATTTTAAAGTTACTGAATAACTGTACAGCTCATAACTTGTCAATAAGAGGTGGGCGGCACGGTGGCACAGTGGTTAGCACTGCTGCCTCGCAGCGCCTGAGATCCGGGTTCAATTCCCGCCTCAGGCGACTGACTGTGTGGAGTTTGCACGTTCTCCCCGTGTCTGCGTGGGTTTCCTCCGGGTGCTCCGGTTTCCTCCCACAGTCCAAAGATGTGCAGGTCAGGTGAATTGGCCATGCTAAATTGCCCGTAGTGTTACGTAAGGGGTAAATGTAGGGGTATGGGTGGGTTGCGCTTCGGCGGGGCGGTGTGGACTTGTTGGGCCGAAGGGCCTGTTTCCACACTGGAAGTAATCTAATCTAATCTAATCTAATCATAACTAGATTGTTGCTGCGAGTATTGTCTTTAGTACTTGAAAAAAGTGTTTATTCCTTCATTTAAAATCTTGTGGATCATGACAAGGGGCTGATAATATAAATGTTGATATAATAAAAAGTAGTAAAGTTCAGAGAGACAAATGTAGGCAAAATTTGATTGAATTTGTAGGCTGCATGGTAAGCCTAAGAAGATTCTCTGAATAGTTAAAGTGACAGAATTAAGAATTTGTCAAGCACAATTGAAAAATATTTTGATCAGGTTATCAATCCCTGTGTTATAATAATGCTGATACCTGGTTCAAAGTATTGTTCCATTACCAGTAGGGTCCTCTGTAACCTCTTATTGTCATGTGTGCTCTGCCTGAAATAAGACCCTTGTCTGCTAATGCTTACCCTGAGTCATTTTCTTGGCAGCTTTTTCAACTCTCAAATGCAAAGAATGGAGACAGGTCCAGAACACATCTCAGACAGAACAGGGGTCAAACCTGTACTATAGGTTGTTATTCTGAACCCAGATGCGAGACATGTAGCCAACTGAGCTAACCAGTTCCTATCATCTATTGTATTCCTCAAAACAGACCCAAAGAAGTCAAAGTACATTCTATTGGTTTTTGACTCAGAAATTTATTTGAAGAAAGAGTGATCCATGTTTATCCAACTTGAAACTCTGGGTGAAATCCAAATCAATATATATTCTTTTCTTGCTGTAATAAATTGAAGTCATTCCTCGTATTTGGAAATACCAAAAGAGGTCCATGTTAGGCAGTCCAAACTTCTGGTGTAACTGCTCAAAGGGCATCATAACCTCCCCATCGAAAGGTCTCCCAAGCAGGAGATACTTTATACTTCCAAGTTTTAAATGTAGCATCTGTCAGCCCTGGCTGGAATCCCGATGCTTCCACTATAGGAGTATAAGGGGAGGTTTTTTGCAGGTTACCCACATCTTGTCGCATTATCCTCCAGGCTTTAATTGTATTTAATACAATAGGGTTTTTACATTAGGCCATAATAACTCTCATCTTGTCCATAAGTAAAAGATTGATGAGGGGACATTTTGCTTGGGAGATCTCAATATCTAACCCTTCCTGAAGAAGGGCTTATGCCTGAAACGTCGATTCTCCTGTTCCCTGGATGCTGCCTGACCTGCTGCGCTTTAACACATTTTAAGCTCAATATCTAACCAGATTGCTTGTGGGTCACAAGAGACCCAATCAGCTATATAGGATAATAAGGAGCTCAATTGGTACCTCCTAATATCTGGAAAGTCCAGTCGTCCCCTTGCTTAT
Organism: Chiloscyllium plagiosum; assembly: GCF_004010195.1. NCBI lineage: Eukaryota > Metazoa > Chordata > Chondrichthyes > Orectolobiformes > Hemiscylliidae > Chiloscyllium > Chiloscyllium plagiosum. Next base: position 25,674 of record NW_025214339.1, on the reverse strand, counting down.
GGAAGCTGCAGTTTTTCTAATTTGATAAGGGGCTGTCTATGATTCCAAATAAAGAAGCCGAGCCGGCCATGGAGCTTACACAACGCCCGTTTCGGCGGCATCAGGGGGAGCATTCCGATAGGGTATAGAAGACGAGGTAGGATATTCATTTTAACTAGGGCTACACTGCCTAACCAGGATATTGGGAGATCTTCCCAGCGGTGAAGGCCCTGCATTATTTTCTCTAATAAGTGTACGAAATTGGCTTTATACAGCTGAGCTGAAAATGTGTTGCTGGAGAAGCGCAGCAGGTCAGGCAGCATCCAGGGAACAGGAGAATCGACGTTTCTAAGCCCTTCCTGAACAATGTCAAAGCGTTTAGCATGAACAATGGACCATTTAGCATAGTGACCCGCATGCCCATACAACAGACATCAATTTAAGTTAGTAAAATGTAGGAGCAAATTTATAAACAGCCATAAAGGCAGGACTAGAGGCCTGGAATTCCCCCTCACCAGCAACTTTAACAATTTGATGACATCATCTCACCATTGGGTCATTTTTGGAGAGCGTACATTACTGGCCCGCAAGTGACTAAAGAGACAATGAGGGCCAATACAAAGCCCGTTAAGGCCAAAGTTCTGAACTGGAATTCTCCAGCTTGCCAGCAGGCACTTTGGGATGGTGGAAGTCCTGCCAGTCCATGAGACAGCCTCACGGAGGCCATTGAAACGTGCACCCACAACCAACATTTTCAAGTTTTTATAAAGTTTTCAAATGACTCTTCCCTTCTTTTTCACATACTACACCAGCAGCTCCCATGTTGCTCACGTCCGTGGAGGCGAGAAGGTTCCAACAGTGACTTCTTTCATTCCAGCGGCTGTGGTCTAGTGAAGGGACTTGTGCCTGGCTACCAGGTCCATGCCCCATGATGGGGCACTTAACAAGAAGGACTGTAATGTTGCATATTTTCTTTATTTCTTCATTATTCTGCCTTTATGTTCTATGTTTTTGTTTATTTTTCTGTATTTTAAGATGGTGCCGGAGAGTGGCGACACTATACAACACTTTTCACCCTATGTTGTAAAAAGATGCACATGACAATAAATAAACCAAATCAAAGCCTCATATCTGACAGCAAGCTGCTGGTGTATCAGGGCTGCAGGGCCCTCTGTTGTTCCTCTAGCCTCAGGTAACCATTCACAACCCACATTTCCTCTCAATGGCTGGAACACGATTCAGCTAATAGTTTTAAGCACACCCTGAGAAACCCTTGTGCACTCAAAAGATATAGAAATATTTACCACAATCTGCCAGGTCATGCAACAGAGGCAAGAACAATGGGGCATTTAAAAAGAAACTACATGCTATAGATGAGTGTTTGGATTCTAAATAAATAGCCTCCTAATATCAAAGTTGAAACTTTATTGCTGGAACAGCACAGCAGGTCAGGCAGCATCCAGGGAACAGGAGATTCGACGTTTCGGGCACAGGCCCTTCTTCAGGAATGAGCAGAGAGTGTTCAGCAGGAGAAGATAAAAGGTAGGGAGGAGGGACTTGGGGGAGGGGCGTCGGAAATGTGGTAGGTGGAAAGAGGTCACGGTGAGGGTGATAGGTCAGACTGGGGTGGGGGCGGGGAGGTCGGGAAGAAGATTGCAGGTTAGGAAGGCGGTGCTGAGTTCGATGGATTTGACTGAGACAAGGTATTTCCCCTCCCCCCACCTTGTCTCAGTCAAATCCATCGAATTCAGCACCGCCTTCCTAACCTGCAATCTTCTTCCCGACCTCTCCGCCCCCACCCCAGTCTGACCTATCACCCTCACCTTGACCTCTTTCCACCTATCACATTTCCAACGCCCCTTCCCCAAGTCCCTCCTCCCTACCTTTTATCTTAGCCTGCTGGACAAACTTTCCTCATTCCTGAAGAAGGGCTTATGCCCGAAACATCGATTCTCCTGTTCCCTAGATGCTGCCTGACCTGCTGCGCTTCTCCAGCAACACATTTTCAGCTCTGATCTCCAGCATCTGCAGACCTCACTTTCTCCTCAAAGATTTATACAGCTGACCAAACACTGGAGTAATAAAAATATCCAAGTACAGAAAACCTTCTAGTGACCACCGAAAGGGAAAGCAAGATCCGTCCGGTAAATTGGATACACTGGCAAGACCTCCCAACAGCATGGCCTCTGATTTCATAAAATTGATTTTGTAACCTGAGAACATACCAAATAGGTTGACCACTTGAGTTAAGCAGGGCACAGATATTAAAGGATCACTTAAGAAGAGGAGGATATCATCCGAATAGAGATTGATTTTGTGCTTGCCCGACCTAGCCCTCGGAGCCATTATGTTAGGGTCAGTTTGTATAGCTTCTGCTAGTGGTTCAATCACTAGCGTGAATAATAATGGTGGAAGACGGCATACCTGATGACAGCCCCTGCCAACACTAAAGCTATCTGAACCTAAACCATTGGTGATCACCGCTGCTTTGGGATCATTGTATAATACTGAAACCCATTTGGTGAATACCTCTCCAACACCGAACCTTTCCAGTGTATAAAAAAGATATAGCCATTCTACCCGATCAAATGCCTTCTCTGCATCTAAGGAGACAACTAAACCCGGTATTGTTCCCTGTTGACAGGCTTGTATCATATTTAAGACCCTTCTAATATTATTAGTTGACCTGCGACCCTTTATAAACTTCTTCTGGTCCTCTTTAATAATGTATGGTAAGATCCTCTCCAATCTTAACGCTAATATTTTTGAAAGAATTTTGAAATCCACATTTAGCAAGGATATGGGTCTATATGAAGAGCAATCTTCTGGGGCTTTTCCCTTTTTAAGAATGAAGGAAATATTTGCTTCTTTCAACAAAGGCAGGAAGCAGCCTTGACTGTGTGAGTAATTATACATATTTATGAGTGGCCCGGCCAGTTCCCCTATAAACTCTTTATAAAACTCAACCTGGAATCCATCTGGCCCAGTCGTTTTGCCACTCTGAAGCTGTCTAATCACGCCCATTCTTCCTTGGTTGTCAGGGGGGCATTCAAGATCGACACCTGCTCTGAGGTTAGGCCCAGCTTTTAAAGAAGGATTCCATCTTCCCAGTTTTATCCTCACAGTCCTGCAATTTATACAGTTCAAAATAGAACTTTCTAAAGGCTATATTGATCTTTTTACGGTCACAAGTCAAGGTACCAGCACTTTCTGTAATGGACATAATGGCTTGGGGAGCCTTTTTCTTTCTGGCAAGGTATGCTAGATATCTGCCAGGCTTGTCACCATATTCAAATAATCTCTGCTTCGCGAATAATATTTCCCTCTTTGCTATTTGGGTAAGGGCTGTATTCAAGGCTGCCCTAAGGGCTGTGATCCTTTGTAGCTGTGTAATGGAGGGCCTATCAACATGCACTGTCTCAGCTGCTTTCAAGTGAGCCTCGAGCAGGTACTGTTGCTCTCCCTTTTGTCTTTTCAGGGCCGCAGAATATGAGATGATCAAGCCTCGCGCATATGCCTTAGTGGTATCCCACATCATCGACAGGTTACTGGCTGTGCCTGAATTAATTTCCCAGAAGGTTTTGAATTCCTGCGAAAGTTACTTTATAAATTTGTTATCCTTCAATAAGAAGGGATCCATACGCCAATGTTGGGGGCCTATCCCATCATCCCTAGTCTTGACTTCCACATATACAGCGGCATGATCAGAAATATTTATATTACCTATTTTACAAGACAGTATTGAATTCAAAAGGGTCAAGGGGGCAAAAAACATATCAATTCTGGTATGGCACTTGTGTGGGTTAGAGAAGAAAGTAAAGTCTCTACCCTGGGGATGAAGACACCTCTACACATATACTAGCCCTAGCTCCTTATTCAGATCCGCCAGTTGTCTAGATCTCAGAGATATACCCGTAGTGCTCCTAGATATCCTAGCCATCTCTGGGTCCATAATACAGTTAAAGTCTCCTCTTATAATTGTATGGCAGGCCCCAAAAGCCATCAACTTAGAGTACGCTTCCGTTACAATTTTAAAAGAGTGTGCTGGGGGGCAATAAAGATTAAAAATTCCATATTCCTCTCCATGTATTAGGGCTTTGATCAATATATACCGTCCAGACTAATATTTTATCTGGCTTAACATTTGGAAAGGAAGATTCCTCCGAACAAGAATAACTATTCCCCTACTTTTTGAGCTGAAAGATGAAAATAAAGCCTGACTAAATCCACCCTGTTGTAGCTTTAAGTGTTCTTTATCAAGTAGATGTGTCTCCTGTAAGAGAGCTACATCAACCCTTTCTTTTTTAAGACTTGATAATATCTTTTTCCTTTTGATTGGTGACTTGCTCCCCTTGACATTCCAGGTGCACCACCTAAGTGAATGGCTAGCCATGATTGTCCAGGCAAGCCCGAGACCCCCCAGGAGGAAGAACCCCATCCAAAAGACCTCGAATAAAGACCATAGAAAATTCACAATTACAAAAATTCTTTAAAACGTTTAAACCAACACAATTAAAAACTACTCCTAAATAAAAAAACACGAAATATATTTGAAAGGACACTTCCCCCCCCCCCTTGCTCCCAGGGAGCATAACTACCTATCAATAACCCCACCATAACCTCTCCGAGCTATGGCCCTGCCCTTGGCCCAGGCATTATAGAATGGAGTAAATAAATTCAAGTGTTTTGTAAAACCAGAGTTAAAAGTGAGTGACCCACTGCAGCGTGACCAAGATCGACTCCCACCTGGACCAGGTCTCCTTGATGAAAGTGTTGATCTTCTCCTGGAGCTTGGTGATTCCGGACTGCAGGCTTGCCAACAAAGGTAAGTCCCCAGAAGTGACCGCGGATGTCTCTCTTGCTGCGGGAGGGTTTGGGGGAGGGGTCCCTGCCTGTTGTGAGCTGCGGGAGTTTTTTGCCCGAGGTCATTTTAAAAAGAAACACCAAACTGTCCAAGTTTGATGTAAAATGACTAAGTACGCTGAGCAAAAGCTATCCTAAATGATTTAAAGGGTGAGGTGAAGGTGGGTGCCCCACTTTGCCTGAGTCTTAAGCAGAGCACTGCAGACTCAGACTTTCTGGGTCGCCGCCATCTTGAATCTCCCCCAGACAGATGATTTTTTAAAGAGTTGGTAAAAGAGTTGGCTTTTAAATGAGGTGAAATGTTTCGAAAAAGAATTGTGAGGTTGATGCCTTGGCAACTGAAAGCACCACCAATAATATCAGAAAAAAACTTGAAAAGTATGGTGTTATTCAAAATTTCCCACACGCACCATCCCTTCCTCTCCCACACCGAGGTCTCAGATAAATACAGCAGGTGGACCATGATAACATTAAAGCCAGAACATCAGATTTAAAGAAAGGCACTATTGATTTCAGGTGGGTGCATTTGACATGTGCAGATTGCAGCTTGCAGTTGGTCAGCCCAGGCCAGGATGAGAATGGGCAAGTTCCTCAATCCATGTTGTCTAAAACTGTCAAGCAGAGCTAAAATTGGCACCCACGAGCCTGCACCAGATATTCTCCCAGACACACAGTCACGGCGTGCTTGAATACAGAACTTTTGCCTGGAACGAGACCCTAGAATGAGACTCAGAACTAAACACTCATCCAGGGCTCAACAGGTAATTTCCTTGTTCAGCCAGGACTCTTAACTGAATGTTCCTGCCTCATGTGAAAATCAGAGCCTTTGGGCAGAATCTTCCAGGGTCTGATATCCAGACCTTTTTACCATATAAGGCAGATTCAGCCCCATGTGTTTTTCTCTTTATTTGAAAAGCCTTTTAACTTACTTAATTGAAATAAATAAGCAGGACGTTGGATCATTTTAGTGAAGTTCCAAGTGGTAATCTAAGTCGGTGTTATTATATTAAAAAAACTTATTCTGAGTGTATATGCAAGGAGACTGAGAGACTGGAATGTGCTGAAGACACCAAGCAACCTCCTTTAACCAATTCAACTAATGTCATTTCTTTAAGTCTGTGGATTGGAGGTAACAATGGTGTTCTTTGATTGGGGTAAGATAGCTCAGGGTTGCCTGGTGCACAGAAGGTAGTCCTTTGGCCCATCCTCTCTGTGATGGCCCTTTGGAAGAGCTACCATATTTGTTGTATTCTTCTCTTCTTTCATTATAGTTCTTTCCATTTTCCTGCCGAGAGCCAACTTCCTTCCAAAAGTTAGTATCAAAACTACTGCTGCTACCCTTTCAGGAAGCATATTCCAGATCAGTTCACCAGATAAAAGTAAATTCTCCTTGTATTTCCTTTGAAACTCTTCCATTCTTCTTGAGAAAGTCTAAAGGAATTAAAGTTATACGGAAAAATCAAATCCCACAGGTTGGTCAGTCTAGAAGAAAGGGACAGTGATATATGACTGAGTCAGGAAGATGCCACAGGTATTTAAAAATGGCGTGCTCAAGCTGAATGTGGGGAGTCCTAGCCTCGATCTCCATTAGTTCGACTCTTTTATTTCAACTCCAAAAATGGAAAAGGGGTGGGGTATGATTTACATTGGAGGGAAACCCAAACTCAACAGCGGAGGTTGAACACAGTGTTGAGTTCAAGCAGATCCCTGTTTAGCTTGCCCATGGACTGTTACCTGCAGTTTTAGAGTTGCAAGTTGATAGAGTAGACAGAAAAGCTCCTTACGTCAGACAGAGTCTGAAATGTTCAGCTTTAAAACCTCCAGCTCTTTAAACTTGAAGAGGAAACAAAAATAACAGGTTTATGCTACCAGTGAATGTTAAGTAAATCTGATCTGCTGTATTTCTTTGATTGAGAGTTTATCTGGTGTAGGTTAGAAAAAAAGAACATTCCTTCACACAAATTCAGTAGAGTTCTTCACTGACATCCCCAAGTGCTCCGAATATTTAATTTCTACCCTGGTTGAACTTCAAAAGCCACAATTATCTCAACAGGAAACTCTGAGATCACAGTTTGATTGGCAGCTTAAGGACACTATTAAACGATAAACTGTCTAATGTGAAGTCTGGAAAACAAGTTTGCTTCTATAAGATGATTGAGACTTAAGAATTTTGAATGGATTTCATGAATGGGAGCTTTTCCAATATAAATTGGGTATTAGTGAGAGCTTGATTAGAACTTTTGAAGTTTAAAGTTTTGTATT
>NW_025214339.1:0-529 GCF_004010195.1 Chiloscyllium plagiosum | reverse complement strand
TCCCCATACAGACTCACACCCACACCCTGTCCCTATACCGACTCTCACCCACACCCTGTCCCCATACTGTCTCTCACCCACACCACTTCCCCATACAGACTCACACCCACACCACTTCCCCATACAGACTCACACCCACACTCCGTCCCCATACTGACTCTCACCCACACCACGTCCCTATACAGACTCTCACCCACACCCTGTTCCCATGCTGACTCTCACCCACAGCATGTCCCCATACAGACTCTCACTCACACCCCGTCCCCATACGGAGTCTCACTCACACCCTGTTGCAGTACAGACAGTACAGAGTCTCACCTACGCTCTGTTACATTAGAGGCAGTGCACCACTCTTCAGCCTGTCCACAATCTTATTTGATCTTGGGCTTTCAGTTGTCTCTTTGTTGCTCCTTTTTCTCAATCAGCTTCTTGGCTTTGGTGTTCTGGAGGTTGGCAAATCACTGGGACTGTTTATCAAGGGTTGGGTCAGAGTGAATGAATTGGGGCACAGTTGTCTTTTTCATGTCAA
>NW_025214338.1:40656-42000 GCF_004010195.1 Chiloscyllium plagiosum | reverse complement strand
GATATTACCTCTGACTGTGAATCTCTGACTAGAAGCTTGTGAAATTATCTCAGAATAAAACGTAAGACATTTGGGACCAAGATGAGGAGGAACTTTTTCATTGGAAAAAAGAAGAAAGAGAGGGGACCTAATTGAGGTGTACAAGATAATGAAAGGCATAGATTGAGTTGATAGCCAGAGACTTTTTCCAAGGGCAGAAATTGTTAACACGAGGGGCCATAGTTTTAAGCTGTTTGGCGGAAAGTATAGAGGGGATGTCAGAGGTGAGGTTTTTACGCAGAGAGTTGTGAGAGCATGGAATGCGTTGCCAGCAGCAGTTATGGAAGCAAGGTCATTGGGGATTTTTAAGAGACTGCTGGACATGTATAAGATTACAGAAATTTGAGGGTTTGTACATTAGGTTTATCTTACATGAGGATCAATAGTCAACACAACATAGTGGGCTGAAGGGCCTGTTCTGTGCTGTACTGTTCTATGTTCTATCTATGTTCTAACTTGCGCAGAGAGTGGTGAAGCTTTGGAATTTGCTACCCCAGAGTACGCTCAATCATTGATGTTCTTTTGGGAAAGAACATCAATGACTGATCACTGTTCAGATCCCTGACTGATCACTGTAGAGCTCCGTGAATCATCTCTGTGCCACTCCCTGTATGACCACTGGGCAGCTCCCTGACTGATCTCTGTGCCACTCCCTGACTGATCACGGTGCCACTCCCTGACTGATCACGGTGCCACTCCCTGACTGATCACGGTGCCACCCCCTGACTGATCATTGTGCAGCTCCCTGACAGTGAGCTGTACATGGATCAGTCAGGGAGCTGCACAGTGGTCAGTCAGGGAGATGCACAGTGATCAGTCAGTGGGTGGCACCGTGATCAGTCAGGGAGCTGCACAGTGATCAGTCTGGGAGTGGCACAGTGATCAGTCAGGGACTGGCACGTGATCAGTCAGGGGCTGCACAGTGATCAGTCAGGGGCTGCACAGTGATCAGTCAGGGAGCTGCACAGTGATCAGTCAGGGAGCTGCACTGTGACGAGCCAGGGAGCTGCACTGTGACGAGCCAGGGAGATGCACAGTGATCAGTCAGGGTGCTGTACAGTGACCAGTCAGGGATCGACACAGAGATCAGTCAGGGAGCTGCACAGTGATCAGTCAGGGAGATGCACAGTGATCAGTCAAGGAGCTGCACAGTGAAAAGCCAAGGAGCTGCACAGAGATCTGTCAGGGTGCTGTACAGTGATAAGTCAGGGAGCTGTACAGTGATCAGTCAGGGAGCTGCTCAGTGATACGTCAGTGAGCTGCACAGTGATCATTCAGGGGGTGGCACCGTGATCAGTCAGGGAG
>NW_025214338.1:23526-24918 GCF_004010195.1 Chiloscyllium plagiosum | reverse complement strand
ACGCAGACACATCCCCAACGCACACGCCCACGCAGACACGACCCCAATACATACGCCCACGCAGACATGTACCCAACACACATGCCCACGCAGACAGGTCCCCAACACACACAGCCACGCAGACGTATCCCCAACACACATGCCCAAGCAGAAACATCCACAACACCCACACCCACGCAGACACGTCCCCAAGACACACGCCCATGCAGACAAGTCCCCAAGACACACGCCCACGCAGACGCATCCCCAACACACACGCCCACACAGACGCGTCCACAACACACACCCCCACGCAGACATGTCCCAAAAAAAACACGCCCACGCAGACGTACCCACAAAACACATGCCCAAGCAGAAACATCCACAACACCCACACCCACGCAGAGAAGTCCCCAACACACACGCCCACGCAGACCTGTCCCCAAAACACACGCCCACGCAGACACGTCCCCAACACACACCCCTCCGCAGACGTGCCACCAACACACACGCCCACGCAGACACGTCCCCAACACACACGCCCACACAGACACGTCCACAACTCACACACCCACGCAGACATGTCCCCAACACACACGCCCACGCAGACATGTCCCCAACGCACACGCCCACACAGACGCGTCCATAACACACATGCCCACGCAGACATGTCCCCAACACACACGTCCACGCAGACGCGTCCACAACTCACACACCCACGCAGACATGTCCCCAACGCACACGCCCATGCAGACACTTCCCCAACACGCACACCCACGCAGACACGACCCCAATGCACAGACCAACGCAGACACATCCCCAACGCACACGCCCAGGCAGACACGACCCCAATGCATACGCACACGCAGACATGTACCCAACACACACGCCCACGCAGACAGGTCCCCAACACACACGGTCACGCAGACGTACCCCCAACACACATGCCCAAGCAGAAACATCCACAACACCCACACCCACGCAGACACGTCCCAAGACACACGCCCACGCAGACACGTTCCCAAGACACACGCCCACGGAGAAGCATCCCCAACACACACGCACATACAGACGCGTCCACAACACACACGCCCACGCAGACATGTCCCCGACACACATGCCCACGCAGACACATCCACAACACACACGTCCACGCAGCCGCGTCCACAACTCACACACCCACGCAGACATGTCCCCAACGCACACGCCCACGCAGACACTTCCCCAACACGCACACCCACGCAGACACGACCCCAATGCACACACCAACACAGACACATCCCCAACGCACACGCCGACTCAGACATGACCCCAATGCATACGCCCACGCAGACATGTACCCAACACACACGGCCACGCAGACATACCCCCAACACACATGCCCAAGCAGAAACATCCACAACACCCACACCC